>NC_051238.1:11741621-12041621 GCF_015220715.1 Pygocentrus nattereri | reverse complement strand
TCTTTTTATTTTATTTCATTGTTTCTATTTAATGCTTTTATTCCTATTTGTTATGCACATTCTTATTATTTTTACTGTTTTATTATTAAAACTATCTGCAGACTGTTTTAATTATACCTTTTTCCATTTTACAAACCTAAATTTGTCATGTTCCATTATTTCATTTCTTTATTTATTTATAAATAACTGCATTGTATCTATAGAACAGGGATTCTGTGACTACTTCAGCTGAAGTAGTATATGATAGGAAATAGAAATACAAACAAAGCAAATGGATATTATACAAAATCTAATAAAATATAAACCCAGTATGTTGGAAATTGAAATTCTCATATTGTCCTACTTCAATTTGGCTGAAAGTGCCTTGTGTGGTCCTTACCCTCTTAGTGATATGGAGGTTCAGGAAAATGCCATACTACATACTAAAAAACATACTAAAACGGATACCTGTACTCAGAGCAGCATGTGAGCAGGGAATGTAGGGGTGCAGCAGTACTGGATAGCCTGCCAGTGTATTCTGTATACAAGTATACTGCCCTCAAGTGGATAGAATGGGCTTTAAACACCAAGAATGTCCAATTTGCAAACCTTTTCTTCCCTCCAGACCTCACTGGCAAAGGACTACACTATTCTAGCACCATTTGGATAAATATTTATCAGCGTTTAGTAGCCTGATGAAAGCAGAATGCATATTTGCATAACTGTAACCCAGCCAACCTCCCTGACTGTATAATCGTCCTCCAAACCACAGTGCTTATTTACAGCATATACTGTTTGTCATCCTATAATGTACTGTAAATAATAGTTTTTTTTTTCCTCAAACCGTACATATTGTCGCTGTCCAATGAAAAACAAGTATCTCCAAAATATTAACTTTACAGGAGAAGGCAAAAACACTCTTACGTTTCAATGTAATGCAATGTAAAGAGATTTTGTTCCAAGTGATTTTAGAGCATTTTTATTGGTCCATTCATCATGATATGTTTACACAATGGAAAGGACGGCTGGTGTGTTGAAATGATGTTGAAAACTAAAAATCAACAAAAAGGGAGGTACAACCCCAATTCCAATGAAGTTGGGATGTTGTGTAAAACATAAATACAAACAGAATACGATAATTTGCAAATCCTTTTCAACCTATATTCAATTGAATACACTACAATAACAATATATTTAATGTTCAAATGGATAAACTTTATTGTTTTTTGCAAATATTCACTTATTTTGAATTTGATGCCTGCAACACGGAAAAACATGGAAAAGTTGAGTGCTCAAAAAACACCTGTTTGGAACATTCCCCAGGTGAACAGGTTAATTAGAAACAGGTGAGTGTCAAGATTGGGTATAAAGGGAGCATCCCTGAAAGAGAACATCCACTTTGTGAGCAACTGCATGAGCAAATAGTCCAACAGTTTAAGAACAACGTTTCTCAACGTGCAATTTCAAGGAATTTAGGGATTTCATCATCTACAGTCCATAATATCATCAAAAGATTCAGAGAATCTGGAGAAATCTCTGCAAGTAAGCTGCTAGGCAGAAAACCAACATTGAATGCCCGTGACCTTCGATCCCTCAGGCGGCACTGCATTAAAAACCGTCATCATTCTGTAACGGATATTACCACATGGGCTCAGGAACACTTCAGAAAACCACTGTCAGTGAACACAGTTCGTCGATCCATCTACAAGTGCAAGTTAAAACTCTGCCATGCAAAGCGAAAGCCATATATCAACAACACCCAGAAAACGCCACCGTCTTCTCTGGGCCCGAGCTCATCTGAGATGGACTGACGCAAAGTGGAAAGTGTCCTGTGGTCTGACGAGTCCACATTTCAAATTGTTTTTGGAAATCATGGATGTTGTGTCCTCCGGGCCAAAGAGGAAAAGTCCGGATTGTTATCAGCGCAAAGTTCAAAGCCAGCATCTCTGATGGTCTGGGGGTGTGTTGGTGCCCATGGCATGGGTAACTTGCACATTTGTGAAGGCACCATTAATGCTGAAAGGTACATACAGGTTTTGGAGCAACATATGCTGCCATCCAAGACCACCAATGACAACATATAGCATATAACATATTTGAACTTATACAGTTATGTTTAACTCTCTAACATGCAACGTGTGACGTTTATTTATTTATAAATGTATTATTATTATTATTATTATTATTATTATTATTATCCATCCATCCAATTTCCATGCCGCTTCTCCGTCAGGGTCACGGGGGGGTGCTGGGGCCTATGCCAGCAGTCATGGTCGCCAGTTCATTGCAGGGCAATTTTATTATTATTATTATTATTGTTATTATTGCTGTTGTTGTTTATAATGTTGTTACAGTATAATTAGTATTATTAACTGCATCATCATAATAATTATTAGTAGTAATTATTATTGTTGTTGCTATTGTTGATTTAAGTGTTGTTAGCAGTTGAATTAGCATTAGACTTTCTTGTACTGCATTGGCATGTGCACACTTACTACAGGCTATTATCTGTTATCTACCTAAGTAAAAAAACGAAAAAGAAATAAACACGGGCTCATTTTTGAAACTAAAAGTCTGTCTAGTGGTCGGACTGAGCAGTAAAAAACTACAACTACCAGCATCACACGTCGGGACGACGCTTCACTTCCGCCTTCATTGTGAGTGTAGCTGACTGGCGTTAAGCGGCGAGTCACTCACGAAAACACGGTTCAGTTTTAATTCCTAAGGTTGGTATGGTTTCCTTTAAACTGATAGCCATTGTCTTGCACTTTAGCACCAGGTCGCATATATAGGGCTGTGCTAGGCGGTACAGAAAACCACCATTTAATCCGAGCAGAACTAAATTAGCCAGCATGCTAAAGTTAGCTAAATAAAGTTATGCTAGTTAGTGGATCAGAGGAGGGTGCTTTAAAAAGGGCGTGTGCGTCACCTGATCGGTGTAGCAGTGCTTCTTTAAATTGATTAACTCCGTTTTAAGCTTATAAGAAGTCGTGCTATGAATCAGCTGAAAGAATCTGCCTGACAAAGCGCAGCACTAACACGTCTAACGAGCTGGCTTAGCTAACTAGCTAACGAGTAGAGTTGTAGGTGGGCTCTGAGTGCATTTTCCAGCTAGTCTGCGCCTTCACGGCGGTCAGATTTCTCAGATGGCATGTCTATTTATGATGTTTTCCATACATTAACGCAAGTTTGACGAAATTCAGACAGTATTTTAATGATAGATAACCAAATTTGTATTAGATGCTACTGTGCTGCCCCGCTTTGCTCCGTCACCTTAGGTTATACTGGAACAGGGGCTACTGAGTTTACCGTTACACCGGTAGACACAGCAGAACAGCGGCTATATATATATATATATATATATATATATATATATATATATATATATATATATATATATATATATATATATGCGATGTAATACGTTGTAATAAAAATAGTTGTATATAAAAAGGCTTTTTTTCCCGGATGTACACAACTTATCCTTGTATCGACCTTTTAAACCGACGCGGACAGTGGAGCTTTGACACTTTTTGTTTGTTCTTGGGTTGTCACCTGTTCTGCACACCTCTATCAGTAGTGCCACTTAAAAAAATTCTATCACAACCTATGAGTAGACTGATTTTTATTCAGCGCCACATTCTGCACTGCACCAAATCCTGATAAACATGGCTAACTACTGATTATGCACTCTGTTGGACAGTCCTGAACATTGAACTCAAGTTATTTGGCTAAATGAGAAATCCTGTTATGTAAAATAACCCCAGTCCAATCTGGAATAACGTTTCAGTAAGATGCTGTACAGCCTTTAAGAAGTTTAACCCTTGTCGTTGTTCTAAAGTCCTCTATTCGTATCAATTTCTTGCCCTTCATCCCCACCCAAGCGAAGGAAATCGTCCAACATAATGTAGTATAAGTGTCTAAAGAATTTTTTGAGAAAGAATTAACATGGATTCAAATGTAAAATTTTACAGTCATTCATGATTTACCTTGTGTGATGTACTCCAAAAAGTAAAAAGAGAAGACAACAAATTCAATTTCAAATAGGAAAATTGTTGGATTTAATAGGAAATGAAGTTTTCATGGTTACAGGAACATAGGAGGAATTAACATAATGAAGATATAGACATTTTAATGATAATGGATAGAATTGTTAAGTGAAGGGCCAATAATAATAAATAAAAACACTACACTTCAACATAACCACACATCTCCAAGTAAAGCTTTTCGATTGATCTTATAGCAAGTGATACTCACTGAGCTGCTAGAATCCCTGATGTTGAATTAGCTCTTGATCATTCTTTTAAAGTTTGTTGCTCCAGTTGCATTCTGCTACATGATGTATATTTTTTTAATCTTTCAGTCTTTCACTGGGATGGGTCCTAACTCTGGAAGGCTACTTGTGTAAGCCTGTCTACATAAAGGGGTTGAAGCATCTGACCTCAACAATTATAAGCCTGTCTCCAAGTGAAGATGCTTAGCAAAAAATACCAGAATCTGTAGTAAATAATGAGCTTAAATCATTCATCTCAGCAGTCTATTCTGAGCTTAGTCTGGTTTTTTAAATGACATTTTTTTTCTTTAGCTAAAAAGAAGCTTTTTGCAGTCCTTTTTAAGGATCTTTCAATAGCATTTGATACAGTGGATCGCTTGTTACTTTTAAGAAGATCTCTTAGGAGTGGATTTGATCTATTTGCTTACAAATGGTTTGAGAGTTCCCTCAAGGCTCAATTCTGAGGCCTGTTCTATTTACACTATGTTAATGGAACTGTTTCTTCTGTAACCAGGTGTAATGTAAATCTTTACGCTGACGGTAGTCTTGTACTGTTCTGCAGATGCTGTACATTCTGTTGTTAATTTCCTTCAGCACTGCTTAAATGCCTTACAGAGACAGAAATATTGACTGTGATGACATCTCAACAACCTCAACATCTCTACCAAAAGTGTAACAATTATTGAAAGAGTCACAAGTGTCTTGGAATATGGATTGATGAGAAGATGTACTTTAAATATCTCAATCTTGTGAGCAAATTAACAGAAAAAATGAGTTTGTTTTATGAGAATAAAACATGCTTCCTACTACATTGTAGAGGAATGCTTATTGAGGCAACTTGACCTTTCTGTCTTGGACTACAGTGACATACATGCATGCTTCAATTTAGACTCTTAATGGTAATCATACCATTTAACTAAGTTTCGTATTTGTGCTATTTAATGGCTAATTTTGCGATTTTAATTTTTTACTCAGCTATACTGTAAATGAGGCCTTTACCTTAATATATTTCTCATTTTAAGTAAAGGTTGAATGAGTGAATGAAGGAAAGATTTAACTAGGGTAAAAAGACGTGTGTACTGGCACATAAGCCACTGCTGTGTGTACTGGCTCTCGGGCCATACTTCTAGTGTTGGTGTGACTGAACAAAGGGGGATGTCACAGCAACATCTGGGCTACAACCAACTCTCAGTTTCGCTGTAGATTGTATTTTATTGGTTTGATTTTAACTGCTTTATGGTATGTTTGTTTAGTGCTGTATAATTGATGCACGTTTACCAATTTTTTTCCTTCAACTTATTTTAGCATTTTTATTGGACGTCGGCACTCATCAGAAGATGATCGATATCAAAGCCTGGGCAGAGTATGTAGTGGAGTGGGCAGCTAAAGACCCATATGGCTTCCTCACTACGGTCATCCTGGCCTTGACCCCACTGTTCATCGCTAGTGCTCTGCTTTCCTGGAAACTTGCGAAGATGATTGAGGCCAGGGACCGTGAGCAGAAAAAGAAGCAGAAGCGGCAGGAGAACATAGCAAAGGCCAAGAGAGCCAAGAAGGACTGAACTGAAATGTCATGGGATGCAGAGGGATCTACTCATGTGTTCCCGTGTCTAACAAGGCCCCACTCTCAGCTGTGTCAGAGCCCAGTCCAGCTCTCGCAGGGCCGGGGTAAAACAGGGCTTAACAGCAGCCTTATCAAGTGCTTGGAGAGTGCATGTCGTGTGGGCTGATTAATCGAGTACTCAATGGCCAGACTGCAGTGTTTTTCTGGAAAATGATCCATACTTTGGAAAATTCACTTCAATATCATTATATGATTGCAGCACTCAGCATTCCAGTTATGATGTTTTTCCACCTCCAATCCACTGAAGTTTTTTTTATTATGATTATTAAAAAAAAAAAAAATCTTAACCTTTGAGATTTGTGGCTCCTTATTAATAAAAAGGATTTGTATTACAAATAGAAGTTTAAAGACAAACATTGAGACTGCAAGGTATATAAACAATTTCAGTTTTTATTTTTTAAATAAGGTGCAAATACATCTGATTTTGCTTCTCTATTAATCATTACTGTCACTTAGCCTGGAGATCTACTTTCCTGCAGGGTTTAGTTCCAACCTACATCTAACATGTAGTCTCCTCCTTACCTACACTAATGCAGCTGATTTAGCCAATCAAGAACTTCTGAAGATGTTAACTAGCTGGAGCAGGTGTGGCTGAACAAGATTTCACAGGAAAGTATATCTCCAGGACCAGGGTTGGTGACCATTGTTGTAGCATCACATAAGAAAACACAAACTTCTCTCAATCATAGCTTAATTCCTGTTTCTTACTGAAATATGAAAAACATTCAAATGAAGGTAATGGACAGAGGAAGTAACTAATCTTCAAGTTTATAATATGCTGTAAAATGACCATGTTAACACAGGACTTGGAGTTTGGTACTTGTTTAAGAACTTTCTAAAAGCCAGCTTTTCATTAAGTGATGGACAGTTTGCAGTTTCTAAGTCACAGCAAAGAGCAATACACTCACCATTCAAAGTGACAGTCCTGCACTTGAGTGACCGTAAGGTTCGGAAAGGTCCTATTTTTTGGGCGGTGCCCATGATCCAGGTTGGAACGTATTGGCAGTACTAACAGGATCCTCACTGATATCTGGTTGTCCATACTGCGTGGCAGCAGCATGACCTGTGATCTGGGTCTGTAAAGGTCGAGCAACTAGTCCCTCCTCATACTCTTTGGCTTGCAGTGCCATGTCCTTTGCTTCAGCCTCCTTGGCTTTGATTTTGATTTGTTCTCTGTAACATTCGTTCTTTAGCAGCTCCTTCACAGAATAAACAAGGTAATCAAAATCAAATGTGGCATATCTTTGTCATAATCATCTGTCTATTTAATAAGGAACTTCAGTATAATGTTTAGTTACCCTGATAAAGTACTAATAAACAGAAAATACTGTCCTTCGTTATACCCATGCCCGTTTTAGAATGCCAGGTTTTAAGCATATTTTAGTGCTACAAAATTAAAAAAATCATACCTCTATAGTAGGTGGATCCTTTCGTCTACCTCTAATCCAAGCTGCAAGAAACAAAGCAAATAAATTTGTATCACATTAGATCTAACAAAGCATATCATTTGAGCCATATGAAAACCATGTGTCTGCCCTTATTTCACCATTGCATCATAAATGAACCAGAAATGTTACAAAATTACCTAGAAGTGAAGAACATTTTTCCCTTCTCCTGTGAAGTTAAATTTTATAGGTATATGGTTGTTTTATATATATATATATATATATATATATATATATAAACACACACATATATTCATAGCCAAATTCTGTATGGGTCAGGTTCCAGGACAAGGATTAAGGGGAAATTCCACCAGTTTTTCTGCAAACTTGAGACCACCAAAATGTAAATGTCATTCAGAGTGCTTTGAAATGATGCATTGAAGACAAACTTACCGACTCAGATTTCTTTACTGTGGTGGTGACGATCCAGAACTCACAATGTGTACTGTACAATTTATACTCTGCATCCAAAACCACATACTTTACAGATTATGCTACTGAAAGCACTTCTAATAGTGATATACTAGTTTTGACATACTATTTAGTATGGAAATATTCTGTTAGGTTTTTTTTTTACTATCAAAATGACCAGTGAAGCTACATGTGTTATCTGATGTTTTATATGCAATGTTTATAATATTAAAATTGTGGTAAATCTGAAAAAAGTCGTTTTCTTTGGGGAATTTTTTTGCCTCACCACACCGTGTGTGCTTTCCTTTATGAATGGATTTTTTAAAATACTTTTTAGATCAAAATCATACATGAGAACTTGTCTCAGGAATTAGGAAGGCTGCATATTGGTAACAATTTCACGTAATAACTTTCTGTTGGGTAGCGTTTAGAGGCGTTGAACGTTGGGTCCTCTAAACAATTCTGTTTCTTGGTTAAGTTCTTGGTTATCGCTGCATTTTCCACCAAACCAAACAAATCTGAATGACTGTTTACATATCAACCATACAGACTTTTTGAAAAATCTGAGGGATTCCCTGGTCTTAGTCTACACAAAATTCTGAAAGGAGATTTCCCACTGAAAATAGAAAAATGAAAATGCAGTCCAGGACCCGGCTTAATCCCTGTCCAGGGACACTATATGTGAATATCCAAATGCATTACCATCCCATTCAGAGGGAATGTGTCCTTCCATGTACTCAAACTCTGATGGATTGGAGGCTTCCACCAACCGTCTAGCCCGAACAACCCGCCCTTAAATTTATCAAGAGAAACAACACAATTAAACCTCATTTAATTTGTACTCATTCGTCTTGCCATGCCATTTGTGAAATATAGAACTAATATTGAAAATGACGAAGGGAATAATCAGATATTGAAGATGTCGACCAATTATCAATGACTACACTGGAAAAATTGACTGAATTATGTGGCAGGGCATTAAACCATGGCACTGATTTCACCAGTATACTGGAAATGTCAAGGGCAGTAAGCAGTAATCCTACTATCACTAGACACTGTTACTGTCAGATTAGACGTAATGTTCCGACCATGGAAAATAAGTATATTATGCTTTTATAACAAGCACATAATTAGCAAGTCGTAAAGCACAGTCTAACACTTCACTTTAAAGCAAGCTAGGGCAGTGTGTTTCTCAGCCCTGGTCCTGCAGGCCCATGCCCTGCACTTTGAAGTGTTTTCCCTGCTCCCAACACGCCCGATCCAAGCAAGCTCCTTAGCAGCCCATCATTCAGTTAAAGTGGCTGTGTTAAAGTGGAAAAGGCACTAAAATAGGCAGGAAAGTAGATCTCCACGACCAGGGATGAGAAACACTGAGCTTGGAGACTCTAGCTAGCATAGGTCAAAGTTTCTAGAAAGGTGCAGAACCTACCCGTCCATGTCTTCTGCTCGGGTATGTAGTAATATTTATTTCCAAAATGGTCTGTTCCGACATGCTCTCTCACTGCTCCAAACGTTCTCCGCAGAAGAGAGGCGAAACGGCTCATTATAACAATTTATAGCAGCAGTTTTGATGCCAACGTTTTGACTTTAGCCACGTTCAAGCCCTACTGGCGGCGCCACACACTGGGAAGGTTTTTGCGCAAAGGTTTCGCAGAAAAAGAAGCCGTAATGTGATTGGCTCTCGGAATCGCTCGAACCAATCAGAAATCAGATTATAAACCTGTTGACATACGTAACCTAACAACCTAACAACAGGACAGCGACTTTCACCGACGTTACAAAACAATGAATGCATTAACAGAACTGAAGCAGCTTTAGTGCTCTGCGATATTTAAGATATTATGATTTTAAGTAATATTATTAACAGAAACGTTACATCACAAAAGTTTCACCGGCCCAGGAAACGGCGTGGGATATCTAGTTAGCGTTTCAAGAGGCTGGCTAGCCAACTGGCTAGGGCTAATTAGCCAACCAGTTCTCCAAAAAAGCTACAATAGTGCTATAAGTTGAATTAAATGGCTGTATATAAAACTTTACCAGCATGCTGAGTTTTCTTATAGCCCGACAAACGGGTGTCGACGAGCCAGTTCGCCTGAGACGAGCAGAGTCAACAAGAAGGTAAGATTTGTTGCATTTTTGTATTGAAGCAAATAAAACTATAGTAGCTAATATAACCTACATGAATAAATTTGCTAGTGGGATATACATAACTGCACAGAAATCCTGAAGTGTATGCATACATGCTTTAACAGTTTTAATAGCTTTTTTTTAGAGAGGGCTGTATTAATTCAATATAGTGTTCCATCTCCTTTTCAAAGGCAACAGAAGTGGGCCTTTTGCCTGACAGTATACACTTGTATCATAAATACAAAAGCACAATACATGTTTCCACAATAAACAATACTTCTCATCAGTATTATGAACAAAAGCACTGAAGTTTTGCCAAAATTGTTGTGCATATCAATAATGCCAAAATAAAAAAACGTCTGTCTCTGGGTACTTGAGATTTTTTAGTAATTTTTAGATTTGTTGCATTTTATTCAGGCACGGCAACGTGTCTTTATATGTAACTTAAAAGCAACCCCGGCCAAATGAACACAGATTTACATCTGTTGTAAACATGTCTACTGCTCTTCCTACATCAGTTCTGCAGTAGTCACTAGAATGCCTAGAAGAAGATTTCCCCTTGTATTGAAAAAGCCCATTCTTATGAAATATTTTGAATATGAAATGATTTATTCCTTTAACAAAAATGACTATATGTATTTAGTGCTGTATAACTAATGCTAAGTAGCAGATGTATTTTTAACCTCTGGATCTGTGGCTGGCAGTCAGGATTTGTTGAGCAACGGTTGCTGGACAAAAACACGAAAGTGTTCTGAACTGTGTCAAACCAGTGAGGCTCAGGGGTGATGTACAAAATTTTACATAACATAACAAATAACTCATTAAATGCTCATTTTAGGCTGGATTGTCCTTTTAATAGAAGGCAAACACTTGCCAGTCCCCATAATAAGAACATAGTTATTACTTTTCATGACTGAATGAACATTTTCTGATGATGGTGCTAACATAAGAAATGTTGTCCTTGTAGGGTGCTGAGTTTGGAGTTGAATCATGACAGAGATGTGGAATGTATTCATGGGAATGGAATCAACACTATTGACATCGAGGTCATTGAAGGCAGATAGTAAGTCATGTTCATGGAATATTTGCTTGCAAGTGAATTTTGTATTGCTAGTCCAGTGATGTTTCACTCCTTCTCATGGATTCGCACTGTACAATTTTGTAATTTTACTACTCCAACAGCCTTTTATAACAAATGAATAGGTTGAGTTATGCATTTGGGATCATGGAAAAACATTCAATTATGTAGTGCAGAAGTTCATGATGACCAGAGCTATGTGTAACCAAATTTCTATTTTGTAGTATGTTGTCAGGAGGCTCAGATGGAGTAATTGTGATCTACGACCTGGAAAACAACAGCAAGAAGCCACATTACACATGCAAAGCAGTTTGTACTGTGGGCAGGTAGGGCTGCTGTGCTTGTGTCTTCTGATTAATGATCACCAGGTGCCAGTATTTCCCTCAGTCATAAGTGGCACATAGCACTGTTTTTGCTGTGAAGTGAATTGTTTTATTGATAATATGCAGTACCGTGCAGCAGTCACACCCTTTTGTTTAAGCAGCACGTTCCTTTTCATTGTCAGAAAGCAAGCAGTTTAACAGTATGTTAAGTATGTTTAACAGAAAATTACACAGAATCCACCAACACTAATATAATATCAAATCTATCAGCATTTAAGTAGTTCACTCTTTACTTTTGCGCATCAACCAGTTAAAGCCAGTTACCAACCAGTTACTAGTGTCCTCCCAAAAAAAGCTATTCCCAAAGGAGTCACTGACATCTGTCATTTTTTTTTCTCATGTACATCTAACATGGCTAAAAGAATTTCCAAAACTAGAGTTCAAAAATTATTATAGAGAAAATGGTACTCCTAACAAGCATGCAAGAGCTGGTAGACCACCCAAACTGTTACCATCAGATTAACAGTACCTAAAGCTTTCATCTTTGAGAGATAGGAGATATCAAGCTTCATGCCTCCACTGTTAGAAGAAAGTGCTGTGGGTCTAAAAGGATTTGCAGGTGAGAAAAGGAAAGGCAAAAAATACCCAAAAACATTTGCACTAGACTCCTGACAAAGGAATGTCTGGAAATGTGCAGTAAGATTTCATGGACTGTTGAATCTAAATTTGTATTGGTCATTTCTCAGAACATGAGAAACCAAGAATGCAACCAATTTCTAAGACCGAACTTTGGAAGTCTGAAAAATATCCCTGCAAAAAACTAAAATCAAGTCTAAAAACAGTAAATTCTGAAAATTATATTATGTGTGGTTTTTGAGTGTCCTGTGTTAGTTTATGTTGGGTGTATATTTTCTGCTTTTTTGACACAAATGAGTAATGTCTGGTTTTGACTGGAAATTAAATGATTCATTTTGTTTGTTTGTATTTAGGTCAAGTCGTTATGTGCACAAGTTCAGTGTGGAGACAGTCCAGTGGTACCCTCATGACACTGGCATGTTTGTGTCCAGCTCATTTGACAAAACCATGAAAGTTTGGGACACAGAAACTTTGAAGGTCTGTTGTTTTTCTCTTTAGAACTCTGCCCCCTGTTTTAATCTGGCATGCTACTCGTTCTAGTTTAGGCATAGATATAGACATTTAAAGTACACAGTACATTGTTTGAAGAAACATTGTAATCCTCTGTAGAGTTGATACAGTAATACTGCACTTGTTTAAAAATGAGGCACCACTCAACAAGTTAAATTACCATCACGATGATGGCTTGTTGTTCAAACAGTGCCTGCCATAGAAGTGTCAGATGTCTCTTATCTTCAGCCTGTGCGTAATGAGGCCACTAGTGTTTGATTTGTTACCGGCATTGTAACCAACGAACAGATGTAAATATATTCATGGGTTCACTTCTGGAATCTTATGCATTGTCTGTCCAGTTGTAATTTTGTTTGTCATAATACTACTATTAACGCTTTACAGTGTAATGTGTCTTTTTAGGTAAAGAAAAAGGGTTAATAAATATTCTGCATGTTTTGTTTAGCCAGCTGAAGTGTTCCAGTTTGAAGGGAATGTCTACTGCCACCATATGTCACCTATTGCCAGGAAACATGGTCTAATAGCAGGTGTGGTTATTTAGCGTTCACTATGTTTTCTGTCTGCTTGTTGTCACAGAGCTAAGCATCCAGTGGCTGATAGATATTAAAAAATTATATGCTTTTCTAAGAATGAACTACACATTTGAAAAATGGTTCTTCAAGGGTTCTTTAGTAAAGGTAATCACTCTATTTAGAATCATGATCCACTTTAAGTTTAAATGGTTTGTTAGTGAAATGGTTCTAAACTTATTGGAGAATGTGTTGTATATAGAATATTTTTTAAAATGGTTCTCCATAGAACCAAAAGGGGTTCTGCCATTGTTATAGTGTCAAACTTGTTACAAAAGACAAACCCTTGAAGAACCATCTTTTTTCAGAGTGTAGTTTATGACTTCCACTCTCAGCTTTAGAGACAGACAGAGAAGCTTAGTAAGAGCAGGCTTCATGCTAACTGATAGTGTGCATTTACACTGCACTGATATGGTTTTATTAGTAGCACTAATGTTAAGGTTTTTTTTTTTTTACATCTGCATTCAAAATATAGAATATATGTTTAATCTCTGATGTAACAAAACCCTGTGTCTCTCCAAAATAGCGATGGTTATAAGAGACACTCTTTAAAATGATGTAGTAATATAAAAAGAAACATGAAATGAATGTAAAACCAAATTTTTGCTTTTTTGACTTTAAATTAAAATGAATTAAAATTTAAGCCTTATTAAAAGTTTCAAAACATACCGTTCACTCCCAAGCCCATATATGGAAAATAAAAACTTGTTTTGGATTAATTATTTTATTTCTTAGTTTTTATGATGTCACAAAACCAGTGAATTTACCTGTTCAGTCCACAGCATGTTAGACCTGCCCATTCATATTGAATTTACAAGGAGGGTTTTAGCCTGGTCTGCTTTTTGAATGAGGCCAAATACAGCGCAATAAATCAGAACAGAGCTCAAAAAAAGAATAAATAAAAGAAAGAAAGCATAGAATATGAACCTGTTAAATGTATGCGTCTAATGGAGCACAGATCCACCCAGCCTGTGCACTTCTGAATCAAAGATAGAACGGAAGAATGCCGCAGAGGTACGAGAGATACGAGAAGAACTCAGCCACCAGCCTCCATGCCAGAGCGGGAGGAGCTAGTTATAAACACCTGTGTAGCTTTATTTCTCTCCTTCTCAGTTTTCACTTGTGTACGTTGCATTCATGTTATCAGGAAAAGTAGCTTGCCAGAGTAATTAAAGTTTGTCATGTCAATTTAATTTTTAATTATAATATAAAGTTAAATTTTAATTCATTTTTGTGAAATTATTACAGTTACAATAAACTGGAAAAAGGCTTGAATTCTTATCAATGAAAAATGAAATCTTACAAACTAAAATATAATTCCATCAATCCATCCATCAATTTTCTATATAAATAGAATAAAATTATATAAATATAATTCCTAAAATGTTATATATCATTCAAGTTTAATTTTAAGATTTTAAGAGTTTTCTTAGAGAAAAAGAGAAAAAAATAGTTTTATTTGTTTCTTCTCTTTTCTTTGCTTTATTTTGCTGGCCAACTGGACCTCCACTTGGCATAGGTCATTTAATATATATGACCTTATTTGCTTGTGAAAATACCACAGCGTTTACTCTTTTACTCCTCTTTCTCTTGTGTCACTTTATTTTACAGAGCAACACATGGGGAACATTTTTAGCCTTTGGCATTTCCTGACATATTCACTGATTACATATTATAATATGTAATGCTGGCTTTCCACACACAGATTAATCGAAACTGTCCTTGAGTTCCATCTGTTTATAAAATCAGGCCTTAGAGTAAACTCAGTGTTTTAGCTCATATTTCTCATTTTTATTCCCTAATGCATTTCTGCTAACTCCAACAAACTAGACAAGCAGGTTTGTTTTTCAGGAACAGAGATGCCACTAAGCATTTTAAACAATAGGTTTTATTGTGCTCCACCTGCTCTTGTAGGTGTTGTTACACAGTTGTTTTTGTAAATTCAGAATTTACTTAGATGGTTATTACAAAATTATTCATACATTCATACAGAAGTTGTGCATATGCGTTCCTTTACTCTTGTTTTTTAGTATTTTGAATGATTACTTATGGTTTAAAGCCACAGTCAAGGACTTAAGAGTAGCAAAGTGGCATTACTTTCAGTACACTTAAGAAGGCACATGTTCTCCACTGAAAATGACTTAATTATATAAAGAAATAAATAAAGGGCCCATATCTTGGAAATATTTTTCTCACTTTTTGGAAAAATATGAGTTATTGATATGCTGCTGCAAAAACAATTAATTTTTAACTCTTTTCATTTATATCTCTCAGTCTTCAGTACACAGAAACACAAGTCAATTTAACTAATTGGGCAATGGTTATTGTTATTATTGGTTAATTAATAGTTGTTATTATTATTTATTCAACTGTCATTTAAAAAATGAATGATGACCATTTTCAATAGAAAAAACATCAAACATCGTAAGTGTGCCTGGGTGGAAAAATAAAAACCAACAGAAATGCAGGAAAGGCTTCCTGAATCATTAAAACAATGACAATCACTAAATCATTTGTATTATTCACACTTTTTGTCTCATGTTTGGAGGTTTTAATTTTTTACAGTTAATATTTGATGTAAGCAAAATTAGCTGTACAAATCTATACTGGATTGGTTAATTTAGAGTATTTATGAGGCTTTTGTCTGTTAGGATTGAGATTGTCTTGTTCTGCTAAAGACTCTCAATTGTCTCCATTGTGCTGTGTGTTGGCAGTTGGTACCAAAGACCCTAAAGTCCAGCTGTGTGATCTGAAGTCTGGCTCCCGTATTCACATCCTTCAGGGTGAGTAATGCACTCTGAGGCTGGAGACAACATGATGTAGGATCATGTTTGTGCATATAATGCTTTCAAATGGCAAAAATTGACTCTACTTAACCACAGCGTTTGTCAATATTTGTGTCTTCATTTTTTCCCATTTTACAAAAAATACATTGTTTCTAGGCCTTGCAGTTTACTGAGGGTAGTCTAAGGATGCTCTGTTTAAAGCACAAACATCTGTAACATCACTCACAAACAAAATGTTGTAAAAAAAGAAATGTACTGTATTTGCTGGAAATTTTATGAGGAGGTTTGTGTTATAATTTGTCTGGTCAGGTCACAGAGGGGAAGTTCTTTCTGTCAAGTGGTCCCCACGCTATGAGCACATCCTGGCCACTGCTAGGTAAGGCCGGTCACCCATACACAAAGGAAAAAAAGAGTTCAAAGAAAAAACACTTGCACTGCTCACCCACAGCAAGAAATACAGTGTACTAAGTGGCAGCACTCAGTGTTCTATAAACATGATTTTCTAGACGTTGTGAGAAAGATTGGTCAAATCTAAGCTTTGTGTTGTAATGTGTATGTCAAAATACTGTTTAATGGTTTATGCTCAGTGAAAGTGACTTTACACATTTGGCATTGCAACTTAAATTGTAGTATCTGTTTTACATGCTTATTCTGCAAAAGGGTAGTTTGAAGGTTTTGATGCTAAATTAAGTGCTGAATTAGAGTGCATATACAGATCACCTAGTGGTTAAGGAGCTCATCTGCTTGCTAGCAAAAGAAATGGCTAATTAGTCCTTTGAGAGTATGACAATGTCTAACCTGCTTGAAAAACAATTAAGCAAACATGGCATCATCCTCTGTCACAGGATTGCAGCACTTACTTGTTTGAGTTTTTTTGTCCAAAGATAATTATTAAGTAAATAAGATGAATACAAACACTTAATAGGACATCACATATTTCTCTGTTTTTACTTGTTGTTATTGTTATTATCATCAGTACTGATAGTCATAATGTAACGTAATTAATGATGATGTATTAAACAAGGATTGTGGGTAAATTAGTTTGTGCCTTGTGTCTCTGTGTCTCAGTACTGATAGCAGGGTGCGTGTATGGGATGTGCGACGGGCCTCTGGAAGCCTCTTTACTTTAGACCAGCACAACGGCGACAAGTCTAAGGCCTCTTCTGAATCAGGTAGGTCCAGTCACAATAGCTGTGATGGATTAGTTAACTACATGTACTGTACCATAGAGTTTTCATATGAGCCTCGCTGCAGTGATTTTTTTAGTACTTAACTGTAGTTAAAGGTTGACCAGTTAAGATTTTCCAACCTTTTTCCAGGGCCTGCTGTTTTTGATAATATGAGCAGAACTTGTGCACAGAAACATGTTTGACCCGTCAGTCATGGACCATGTCAGGGCAAATGTGTCAGCTGAAAAAAAACAGTATGGTACCTGTTTTACATATTTGACAAGAACCTCATAAACCTGCTGTAGAAATAATAACAAGCTGCTGTGATGCTTGGGTGCTTGTCAGGTCGTTACTCAGGTAGCATTTTATGCTCACAAAAGATTCAGGATGATCCATTAATGAAATATAAATGTAGTGATCTTAATTCTTGTTCTTTTGTTTTGTTAAGTGTGCTGTTATTGTTATTGCATAATACATGTTCCCAACATTAAGCAGAACTGAGTGGAGACAGAAGGAAATGACTTGGAGTATTCAAAGTTTTGCCTGATGCGTGATTGCGTGTGAATGAATGCTGTTCTGATTGGCTGTATACTAGAATTTTTAATTTCATAGCTTTGCTTTAATAGATGTTTATATTCTTTTTGTGACTCTCACCTCTCTTCTCAGTGAACACAGCCCATGATGGACGTGTCAATGGCCTGTGCTTCACCGATGACGGCCTTTATCTCCTCACCGCAGGCACGGACGACCGCATGAGGCTGTGGAACAGCGCCACTGGCGAGAATACACTGGTAGGCAGCAAAACATGAGCACTGTAGGTACAATCAAATTGTGCTTTGCTACACAAATTGTTCTACTCCGAACCAGGAGACCTCTGGCTGAACTTGAGGCACAAAGCTTTTCTCTTTTGGACTTTTGTAAACATTCTGTCAGAGTCTGAATTTGAAGTTCATAAAAAAGAAGTGTTGTTGCTTCACTTCTCTCGCAAAGGTCATTGTCTTTAAGGGAGAGAGAGTCTGTCATTCTTCTGTCAGCTGAGATGGCATCTGAAGAATTCTGTGTGGCTCCTTGTGACAGAAAAATATGAAGAAGATATTCAAGTTGAACACATTTATGAAATGTCTTAGAATAACTAAGATGATGTAGAGTTGGCCTAACACTAAAATGTTAATGCGTACAGTGCCATGGAACAAGTACTTGCCAAGTCCTAATTTTCTATGTTTTTGCATAATTGTCACACTAAATGTAATATACAAAAATTTAATACAAGAGAAGGAGAACACAAGGAAACCAAAACACAGTTTAAATGATAAAAACATTTTGCAATACAGAACCATGAATTCTGTTCACTAACAGAAAATACTTCACAAGAGTGTTGGGTCATCGGCTTTTAATATGAAGCTCTAGTGCAATTGTGTTATGCAGCAAGACAACAATCCAAAGCTGTCAGGTGGCAGTTCCTTGTCTGAATTGCCACCTGAGCTTAATAGCTGGTCTTTCACATCCCTGTGGAGGAATTTTGTCCCACTGTTCTTTGCAGAATAGCTTTAATTCAGTAACATTTGAGGGCTTTTGAGCTTAAACTGCCTGTTTAAGGCCCTAACATAGCATCTTGATGCAGTTCAAGTCAGGACTTTGACTAGGCCACTCTTAATTTTGTTTCTTTTGAGCCATTCTCAGGTGGGCTTTTGTGCTTTGGATTGTTGTCTTGCTGCATAACACAATTGCACTAGAGTTTCAGATTATAAACCAATGACCCAACATTCTTGTGAAGTATTTTCTGTTAGTGAGCAGAATTCATGGTTCTGTCATTTATAGCAATTCAGCCAGGCCCTGAAACAGTAAACATCACCAAAACACTACCACCACAGCTGACTATCGGAATGGTGTTCTTATTATGGAATGCTGTTTTAGCTCCATGTCACATGTAATGGGACCCCTGTCTTCCATAAAGTTCCAAGTTTGACTCAGCAGGCCTCAAAGCATTATTGCAAAAAGGCTTGGGGTCTATCAAAGTGTTTTTTGGCAAATGTAAAACAAGCCATTGTGTTTCTATTAGTAAACAGTGGGTTTCACCTTGCCTCTCTCTTAGGGCTACCATATTTTCCAGGCTCTGTCTAATGATGGAATTATGAACGCTGATCCTAATCTGAGCCAAGCAACACCTGCAGTTCCATAAATGTGTATCTTGCTTCTTTTGTGACTTCCTGAATGTACTGACATCTTATCTTTTATGAATTACTTATGATTGCAGCATAGTGTTCTGTTTGTTAAGACATTTTTAGCCTTCTTCACATTGCTGAAAAGGTTCTATTTAAGCAGTGTTTATATTCAACAGAGCTGGCAGTAGTCAAGCCTCTGTGTGTCCAATTGAATTGATCCCACTTAACATTTAAATTAGGTTAATTGGTTGATTGCATAACAGATATTTTTTATTTTTATTTTTTTACATGGGACCAATTAATGATGAATGACTCTTATTCCTTCAGAAAGTCCTTTTCTTTTGTCCTATATAAAATTTTGTTTGAAAACCATGAAACAATTAAGTGTGACAAATAGGCAAAAATAAAAGAAATTGAGTGCAAATACTTTTTCACAGTGCTGTACATCAGGTCTCCCTGCTCTATACTCCCTACTTCAGACTTTACACTGTTAAGAAGAAAAGGCACTGAAACTCACTATCACATTTCACATTTGCTCTTCTACATGCTATAATCTAATATCTCATGTTAATTCATAAGAGTGTAAAAACACGTTCAGCCCACGATTTGATTCATGATACTGGATTCACAGTTCAGCATTCTCTTGAATTTTTTAATACAATTTGAATGAAGAAAAATTATGAAAATGATT
This sequence comes from Pygocentrus nattereri, assembly GCF_015220715.1. NCBI lineage: Eukaryota > Metazoa > Chordata > Actinopteri > Characiformes > Serrasalmidae > Pygocentrus > Pygocentrus nattereri. The sequence continues at coordinate 12,021,838 of NC_051238.1, read as the reverse complement.
AAATGATGATTTATCATTACTATCACAAACTTAATATCTACAGTAGTGTTGGGCAGCAGGAGGATTGTGAGTCATTGTTGTTTGATGCTGGTTACTTGTGAACTTTGGTTCTACTAGTTTGTTTGTGTTTTTTCAACTCATTAACCTTCAGAAATGTCTCACGATTATTTTTGTCAGGTAAACTATGGGAAGGTGGTTAACGAGAGCCGGAAAGGTGTGAAGTTCACTGTGTCAAGAGGCTGCAGCCCAGAGTTTGTCTTTGTGCCATGTGGCAGCTCTGTGGCCATGTATGGCCTTCACACCGGTGAACTGGTCACCATGCTGAGGGGACATTACAATAATGTGGACTGCTGTGAGTTCCACCCAGACTATCAGGTAACAGGAGCATTTCTGAGTGAATAGATGGGCAATTATTTTTTGTATTACAGTAGGCACACTGAATGTTCTATTTAAATATTGTTTATGTAAAGGTCCTGTGCATTTAAAGGCGCAGTACTTAAATTACTTACACTTTTAAAAAGATGTTACAGTGTGCTGGTGACAGTCCAATCATTGTTAAGAGCAAGGAACAGGGAAGTGTAGTGTAATGGTTTCTTAAATCGCTTTAAACACCTGCTACCTCTTTGTTTGTTTGCTGTATTGAATATCAGGTAACAGAGTCTGTTGGGCTGAACTTCAACTCTGTATCAATGCCTACTATTTTTTTTTTTTGCCTTTTCCCATGAAATAAAATTTTATCCAGGAACACACATTAGCAACTCGTCTCCAGGGATTACACTGTACAAAGACACTGTAACCAAACGCGAACCAGAGAAAACACTTGCTCATTATACTGCTATGTCTCTTGTGTGCATGGTCCTCAGGAGCTCTACAGTGGTGGGAAGGACTGTAACATCTTGGCATGGGTGCCTGTGCTACGTCATCCCGACACTGAGGATGAGGGGGCTGGCTCTGTAAAGGTAGGATGGCTTGCAGACAAAGAACCAAACCCCTAGGGATCTCAAACCTGTGAGACAGTCATGTATTGTAGAGTTAGAGGTGGCTTCTAGGTTGGGTGCAAACACCTATTGATTCCTGCTGCATATTTATCTTGTAGATAAGATGAACTCTCTAGTGGCAGAGGATGCTAGCCTTTAAAAAGACAACAGATTAACTGAAACATACCTTGCCTCTTGGGTGAAGTCAAAATGTTCTGAATACGACCTTGTCATTACTGATTTGATTCACTTTGACAGCTAATGATTCAAGCCAATATTTTGCTTAAACATGTAAATCCAGCAAGGTGTAAAAAAATTTAACGATGTCCTATTTGACTAGTATGAATTAGTCAGGGATCACGCAGCAAAAATTACATTTTGCTTTCTGTTTGGAGAAAGACTCTAGACAATTATTTAGCACTTTCTTTACCTTATGGACTGCTTTAGACTAAGATTAAGACCAACAGACTTTTCTCTTTGAGAAAGTTCCCAACTGAAGCAAAGCATTTGCTTTTGAATGGCTTTTAAAGTGATATCTAAAGCAATTTCAGTAGACTATGCTGGATAGGACTTTCAGAAGACCTGTGGATAAATAATGGGCTGCAAACTAAGAAAAGCAGCATCAAAGTGAAAAGTTACAATTCCCTCGAGAGCCTCTCAGAGCCAGCACTGAGACACATTGAATGGGGGCATGTAAAATTCTGATGGGGCAGTGATAATTTGAGTAAAACATACTTTGCAACTGTGCAGGTTAGTTCCTCGAGCTGAACATAGACTGTACTTGCATGTGCGGTTAAATCAAGTGGTCCATCCACAAAGATATTTAAGCAAACCAACAATAAAGATTTGATGAGGTCTATATCAATACGTAACTAAAGTACCTGACCACTGATGATAAAAGTCTTTGGAAATAATAATCTAGTGTGTAACGGTGAAAGTAAACTACACTAATGTTTAAAATCAGTTTGTCCAAAACTGAGGGGGCATGACAACCTTGTTGAGTCTTTTGCCCCCACTGTGGCAGCGGGCCTGGAGAATCCAGAAACAAGACAAAATCGAGAGTGAGGGACTACAATTAGTAGTTGTATGGCTGCATTTTAATTTTGGCTTTTAACTCTCAAAAAACATAACAGTAAATTTTTTTTTCTTTACCAAAAAAAAGTTAGCTTGAGACAAGAATCAGCTGTTTATTTCTGGAATGGGATATTAAACTAAATAAATAAAAGCTTGTTATATTTTTCACAATGCTGTGCATGTCACTGTAAGAACGTAGGTGAAAAGAAGAGTTCAGATCAGATTCAGAGTATAGCTGGTAGTCATGACGCACAGGGGGGCACCTGCAGATAAACCGGTTGTCGCGGTGCATACTTCACAGGTCACTTTTCCTTTCTGTTCATCAGGCGTAGAGTTAAGATCACTGAAGCAATCCAGCAGATCCAGCTATACCTGTTGTGCTAAAAAAAAAAAAAAAAAAAAAAAAAAATCAGCCACGTACTGAAATCACACATACTGTATCATACATACTGTTTAACTATTATCCTACATCTTTTGGATAATGCTATTAATAAGACATACATTGGTGGTTTTGGAGTACTTGAATGTGGAGTATCAGACTAATGGCATTTCTTCACAGGGTGGGGCCCAAACTTCGGTTAATCCTGCTTTCGAAGATGCCTGGAGCAGCGATGAAGATTAAATGAGCTAATCACAGTTTGAATATTGCAATACTGAACAGTCACACTACAGTGCAATATGCTGGAGCTTTCTTTCAGAGGGGAACCAGCCTCAAAGACTCTGTTATACCACAACTGAATGTACTGTATTATTGTATCATGCCAAACATCTCTGTGTCCACTTTTGTTTACAAGCCTGTGTTTTTTTTTTTTTTGTTTTTTTTTGCCAATGTAACATGTTTTGTTATACATATTCCTTTTTGCATACCTCTACATCAATGACCCTGTCTAGTGAAACAGGATTTAATAGATGCTACTTAATATACTTAGTGTGGGTCAGGCGTGTTAGATTAGGGTTGGAACTAAACAGGGCAGTCTACAGTGGCCCCAAAAATTAATCAAAACTTGTGTTAACTGATGACATCATGAACTCAGAAGAGTACAAATCCAATGTTGGATGCAAACCAGCAGACGTCTGCAAACAACATCACAAACATAAAACACAAAAATATAACATTCTGTAACTGCCTTTTGAGAGAGAATTACAGTCTTGAAATGGCAGATTTAAAATGGATAACAGTTGGTGTGACATTTTGTTGCACAATATGAGTTATACAGTTTTATGTATGGCACAAATGTCCAAATAGTTTTAGTACCACTGTATCTGTGTGAGTAGATTTGGGAATTTCTACTCTACCTGAAAATGATTGTGACTGCCATATGTGTGCTGTCAGAAACTGGGTCTCATTTTTCTCCTTCATTTGCATGATGTGGCCAGGTGTGATGACCACACCTCTAGTATGACTTATGGTCCAAATAGGTCAAAGGCAAAAGTCATAAGTTTTTCAAGGCATAACGCAAGTGAGAGATTTGGATGGTGTGCATAGATGCTGATAATGATTTTTTTCACTGCCAATAAATGGATTTTTTATTGTGATGAATACTCTGTGTCCAACTGTTTCTAAACGTAGCAGTTACGAGCAAGAAAGGAAAGTGTGTTTAAAGACCGTGTTACTTCAGTTCCATGCAAAACAAAGAACTTTTGCTTGAGTTGACACTTGGCCAATCACAGTCGCTTGTTAGAGACTCGCACTGGAGACCCCGCCTACTGCTGGCCACGCCCAGTTGAGGCTTAATTAACGAAGTGAGGTGAATCAGCGCCATAGTGGGGAAACTTCGAGAGGGAAATGCTGGAGGACCTGAGGCGAGTCTAGCAGGTAGGAGCAAAGCGGATACTAACCAGTGCCTGGCTGTGTTTTGCTTTTCGAGGGATGGAAATACAAGGAGCTCAAGTCTGTCCTGCTCTAACCTGTCAAATGGCTGTTTATTCAGAATATTTTGGGGGTGAAAACACTGGTGGAAGCTGTCACATTTTCTCTGCTACTGATGCTATCAAGAAGCGCGACTCCAACAATTGTGGGTGCAGTTCATGAAATGGTGTTACCCAGAGCATTTTTCCCTCTCATCCTAATCTTAAGAGTCCTCTCTGTATCAGAATCACATGTCAACTCATCAGGTCATTAACTACCTTTTCCCGAGGTGGAAATGTGTGTTAACTAGATAAAGAAAAGCCCTGACGTGTGGAGAGAATATGAGCTACGAGCGCAGGACTTGGGGAACACTGGCTGCGTTCTAATATGCATGCTTGGGTTCTAACTTGCTCCATTTTACTATTCGTTCAGAATTTTGCGCATTAGCTAAGCGTTCTGGCCAGAACGCAAATTGGAACGCAGCCACTTCTGTCAAACCGTTCTAACTCCTTAAGACGCACCTGTGCGAAGTGAAGTCCGACCTTCTATTACGCTGTTAACCTGTTTGGCTCACGGGACTTGAACCGGCGTGTCGCAGCTTGTTTGCTTGCACTGGCTTTACGTTCATTGTTATTACAAATAACCAGGCATTTGTCTTCAACGAGTAGCCCATAAAATGCCCATCTAATAACACATTGAATCGTTTCTCATTTGAATTGTTGTCTGTTGGGTGTGTGCATTGTTTTCACTATGGTTGTGAGGGGGTCCTGAGTAAATGTGTGTTATAAATCTGTAGTAACTGATTCCAAGCAATCAAATCAAACATTGATAATGTTCAGTGGATCAAAGAAGGATGAATTTTTAGTTAATTTGGTTGAAGTGATAAGAGCGTTTAGCTTTGTCCTTAGGCTATGTGAGGACTTCTGAATGGGGATGGTTTATTCAGAGAGTTTCCCAATGAAAATGCCATATACTGGACTGACATAAGCAGCTTCTGCTGACCTTTTGTTGTTTCCCTTGACATTTGTTCTGCATCCATAATGCTCCAAAAACACAGCCGCTGGTGTTCTGTCCTGCTCCTCCAGTCATGGATCAAATCCGGCCGTCTGGAATACAGAGAGCGGCCATCAAAGTAGCCCTGAGTTATGAATGAGCAGATGTTGGAATTCCCTGTGTTCTTCCTTTGTTTGTGGTGCATGCAAATTTTGATAGATATCGTTTTGATCGTTTTCATAAATGTTTTTGCCAGTGAGACATATTTGCTTAATAATCTGCATAAATACTTATTTATTGTTGGTTTATTTATTTATTTATCGGGCACTCCAGAGAGTAAAAGTGCTGTCCTAAGCAGGGCACGCTTAGCATAAACTGACTGCTGGTCATTGTGTCCTAACACTCAGTCCCTTGTTCGTCTTGAAGCTTGGTGGGAAGAATGGAGAGTGGTAGGATCGCTGGGTTTTGCTTATGTGTGTACAATACAACCTTTCTTCAAGTTCACCATAAGCGAGTCGTTCACTCCCATTCACCTCACTGTGTGGTATCACTACTGAATGCTTGTGGTCTTCAGTTCTGCTGGTTATGCATTTTGTTGCATCTTTTGGATGATGGAAAATTGCATCATCACAACATTGTCCACTTGTTGATGGAAAAAAAAATAATGAAATTTGCCTTTGTGCCTGGGTACTGAAGTTTAATACTTTCATAATACTGACTAAATTAACTCAATACTACACAGTATCAAAAACTGTAATTTAATACCAAATTTCAGTACTTAAGTGCTTCATAATTTTCCAAGTTTGCTTGTTTCAAAATCTAGTCTGCTGATCGGCTGTCTATAATACATTTGTCAGCACTTCTTGATAAGTCTGCAGTTCTTTCTCGGTCTGTAAACATACCCACTTCCAGCACCTCACACTCACTTCTGGCCACACACCTCTTTTTGGAACCTCTTCCAGCACCTCACACTCACTTCTGGCCACACATCTCTTTTGGAATCTGTACCAAAGTCAAAGTCTGTTTCAGGTTTAAAAATGGTCTTCTTGAAAATATTTTTAGGTGTTATCATATTATTACATGATTTACCATTATTGCTGTTAATTTGAGAACTAAATGTAATTTTGTTTATTTACAGCTTCGTATTCTGAGGTGTATGCATCTTAACCCATTTCTCATATTCTCCAGGCTCTAGTTTGAGGAAGAGATGGCACTTACAGAGCTTACCTCCTCTGCTGTACGGATATATGACGAGTGGATGAAGGTTGCAGGTAAAAAGCTACAATAAGTGGAAATATAATAAAAACGAAGTACTCTGCATCATGCTTACATTAATTACATTAATGTAGAGAAACCAGTGAGGATGTGTCCATGGGACAGTAATGGGCAAAATGACTGTAAGGGTAGTTACATTCTGTTCCAATATTATTACAAGCAAGTCAGCTGCGTGTGACTGGACTAAATTTATGTTAATTGTGAAGGTTAAAGCAATGATGTAGCCAAAAATCTGTTTCCCACAGGTTTCTGCTTAGCCTAAATATAGTTAATCTGCAGAGACTAGTGTTTTTAGTGTTATGTATAGGGATGCACCAGTATCTTACAAGGTTTATTTGTTTGTTTCTTTATTTGGTTTATTTACACCTCATATACATGTCTACTGATGCCAGTACATAATTTATAAAATGTAAAAAGGGGGAATAAATTCAACTGGATTAGCATTACAGAGAAATGTAACAACTTATTTCTCTAGAGTTACGATAGTTGGGGCAGTCATGGGCTGGAGGTTAGGGAACCAGCCCCGTGACTGGAAGGTCGCCGGTTTGATCCCCAGAGCCGACAACACATGACTGAGGTGTCCTTGAGCAAGACACCTAACCCCCAACTGCTCCCCGGGCACTGTGGATTGGGCTGCCCACCGCTCCGGGCAAGTGTGCTCACTGCCCCCTAGTGTGTGTGTGTGCTCACTAGTGTGTATGTGATGTTTCGCTTCACGGATGGGTTAAATGCGGAGGTGAAATTTCCCCGTTGTGGGACTAATAAGGGTCACTTAATCTTAATCTTAGTTGCCGTAAAATGAGTAAAATGCAGATATTTTTGCTCAGTAGCAATAGCAAACACTTTAGCAAACTTGTCTTCCTGATTGACTATATTTGGGATAAGGGAGAAACTATGGTCAAAAGGTCACTTTGAGTCTCTTATTGGTGTGATACAATTTCTCAGTGTTTTAGTGTACTCTCAAGTAACTCCCAGTTACAAGAGCACTCTCTATGCCCAGTATTATCAATATAAGTAATACATTAAATAATATTGCTTTGAAATCTAATAGCACTGCTATACTTTAGACCCAAGGACAGAAGACTGGCTGCTTATGTCGTCTCCACTGCCTCAGACCATTATAATCGCCTCCTATATATACTTTGTGATGTCGCTGGGGCCCAGGCTAATGGAGAACAGGAAATCGTTTGATCTGAAGAGGGTCCTCGTAGTCTACAACTTCAGTGTGGTGGCCCTTTCTCTCTACATGTCTTATGAGGTAAGTGGTCTAAAGGGCAGTTGAATGGTGCAGATAGCCAGTATATTTTCACTGGCTGATTTAGTTGTGTAACGATCAAAACAAGAAAATCGCAAGAAATGTCCTTCACCAAGTGCAGTTGGAGAGGGGCGTGAATGAAGTGTCTACTATTGTCGTCTCATCCCATCCATCATATAATATTGATTTCATATTTGAGACCTAAACATTAGGGTTGATGTTCTTTTTGATTCTGTGTGTGATGTTAATGCATAAAGACGTTCTATGTGGTCCAAAAAACTGCTGTGAAATGCGACCCTTCACAGTTTAAAAAAAAAAAAAGAATGTGTATGGAGCTATAGAATGTGTGGATATGTGTATGTGCTCATGCTAAGTCCCTGCAACATGTGTGAAGCTCCAATCTCAAGGTGAATTTGTTACATGTTAATAGCCAGTCTATGTGTGTTAATGGCAATAAAGTTAAAAAAAAAAAAAGAAATGCAACCTTTCACCTTTGACTTTGGAAGATGGCAAAATTTAAATGAATAAATTATTTTAAAATTTCCGCTCATACATACAGTTGAAAATGAAAGTTCAAATTCAATAATTTCATTTCCATTTGCCATTTGGTGCACCAATATAGGCATTTCATTTACATATAGATTTTGGTTCTTTATGAGCTTTATTTAAATCAAAATGCAGTTGCAGAACTGCACCAAATGGCAAATGTAAATATGAGCTATTGAATTTGAATTTTCAGTTTGCACACGGACATGTATTTTGTGCATGTATGAGTGGAGAATTTAAAATAATTTTGCATATTACATTTTCATTTTAATGTTGATACTGATATGCTTCCATAGACTCGCAGCAGCATGCACACATGATATTTTAGCATGGTGATTTTTTTTCCCCTCTTTTCCACTCCCTCTCTCCTCCTGACTCAGTAATGCTATTTTTTTCTATTTTAACAACAAAAATCTTACACAATGCAGATTTAAAGTTAATGCAAACTGTCCAATTTAAGTAAGTTGTGATGTACTGCTAATTACTTTTAAATGCTGCAGTAAAATTGGCTCATTTTTAGTATGTGCCTGGTATGAATACGTTTTGTTACTGGACAGCCTTTTCAGATCACAGTCTTGAAAATGCTACTTTCATCTGACATTTGCCAAATTTTCACTTTAGGCATTCAAAGCTTTGTGGCTGGTTTAACAAATCTGCAGTCAAACCACTACAATTGTAGATATTACAAAACTACTACATAACTACTTTTTTTGTCTCGATACTTGAATGCAGAAAAGAGTACCAGACTGCCTGTTTGTTGTAGATGTGTTGTCATATACACAGCATATGGGTGTTGCTTTTAATAGGTTTAACTCAGTTGTGTGTTATCAGTTCAGTGTCTCCACCTTAAGCTTGTTAAGGCAGTGTTAATGCAGTTCATGATTAAAATTTCAGCTCTTGCGATTGTAAAATTGCTCTCTTTCAAATTGTTGTTCCATTGTAAAAACAATTACTCATTCAGTCATACACTGTAAACTTTTACACTGCTTTTAAATTTCTAAAAATGTAAGCCTGGAAACTTGACCGGGCGTATTCAGCAGAAGATTCTGAGGCATGATATTTAGTTTTATGCGCATATGTCATTATGGGGCGGAATTAATGGTACATGGCTGTTTCTCAGCATCCGTACATCCGATCAAGCTGAAACTTTGCAAGTACCAACTGTTGGCCAGACTATAAGCGAGTCCATAAGGACAATTTGATTAATTGAAATACACTCACTGGCCACTTTATTAAGTACACCTGTTCAGTTGCTTGTTTACACAAATAGCTGATCAGCCAGTCGCACGGCCACAACTCAGTGCATTTAGGCAGGTAGAGGTGGTCAAGACAACTTGCTGAAGTGCAGACTGAGCATCAGAATGGGGAAGAAAGGGGATTTAAGTGACTTTGAACATGGCGTGGTTGTTGGTGCCAGACGGGCTGGTCTGAGTATTTCAGAAACTGCTGATCTACTGGGATTTTCACGCACAACCATCTCTAGGGTTTACAGAGAACGGTCCAAAAAAGAGGAAATATCCAGTTAGCGTCGGTTGTGTGGATGAAAATGCCTTGTTGATGTAAGAGGTCAGAGGAGAGTGGGCAGACTGGTTCGAGATGATAGAAAGGCAAGAGTAACTCAAATAACCAACCAAAATCTCTGAGGAACGTTTCCAACACCTTGTTGAAAGTATGCCACGAAGAATTAAGGCAGTTCTGAAGGCAAAAGGGGGTCCAACCTTTTACTAGCAAGGTGTACCTAATAAGGTGGCCGGTGAGTGTATATGGTCACCATCGGCCAATCAGCATTTAGCAAGCTTTTAACAGGCTTAACATTGACCAATCATCGTGAAACTTGAAAGATGTCTACATGTAGCCATGTCCTAACAATCAGTCAATTTTCAAAAGATTTGACCACTGGGGGGGGGTGCTATTCATAAAAATAAACCTATGGCCATAAAAATAAGGCCATGGCATTGCTACCTTGATTTGCTGTAACTCAACAGTCATTGGTCAGGTTATCTATAAATTTTAAGCATTTTTGCATATTTAGACTCTAATGATGTGTGCCACTTTAGGTCCAGATTAATCTTTAGGGGGTGCTTTAGCATTCAAAAACACTCAAAAAATTATATTTAATTATTATATTATTATTAATAATTTAAAAAGCTGTTACAATGTTATTACAAGGTTGATAGATAAGCGGTGCCGTGTGCCTCAGCTCAATCACTTGAATAACTTTCAATGACTTGAATAATTACATATGTCAGAAATTGTACTGTTTGGTATTTTGGCTTATTCTTTCAAAGACTACATTATGCAAAGGCTTATTGTACAAAGGTCAAAAGGTCAGTCTGACCAAAACTTGGTAAATGTATTTGGATATGGTCCCTGATCAAACATCCTTCCATATTTGAGGCCTTTTGACAAATTCTTACCCATTTTTTCTGACCTTCTCTACACCAAAAGTGCCCCTTTTAAGTACATTAGGCCTCACTATGGCCTACATCAAATCTAAGGGTTAAATGTAGAACCAATCCACTGTGCATGTGCTACTATGTGAGAAATGCTTCCATTATTCATGTAGTTTTGCCAATTGACAGCCTCTTGGATGTGACAGCCTCTTGGATGTTCTGCAAATCAGTGTAGATCAGTACATATGAATGTAAACCTATGTTCTGTTTAAACGACCTCTGCTTGTTGTTTATGGCAACTGAAAGCCTTTTGATGAACTGAGTTCCTTTCAGTTCTATTCATTCTGCCTATGAAAAAGACCCAAAGGGCTTGAGGCTAAACAGGCTACAGGCTAAACAGCCTAACAGGCTAAACCTGCAGAAGAGCCCATACTGCTGTTGCGTTCTTGAACCTGTTCATTGCTGCTTACATGGCCAGGCACTGTATTTAAATTTGTTCCTAAACTTGCCACTCATCACTCAAATTAGGTGCCTTCCTGCCCATTCATAACACTTAAGGGTACTTTTAGACAGGCAGCACTAACATTCTATTTATTTATCAGTATTTTTTTAAATCAGTGTAGATGTAAAATGTAGTCATTTTATTTTGTCTCAGTGTTTCTCTTTCTGCCATTAATGTCTTGTTCTGTTTACTTATATAGAATCTTTCTGGTTTTCTGTTAACTTGTAACTTTTGTGCTCTTTATAACATAGTATTTTCTTTGTGTGTGCAGTTTGTAATGTCTGGCTGGGGCACGGGCTACTCTTTTGGTTGTGACTTGGTGGATTACTCACGATCTCCACAGGCTATGAGGGTAAGTGCAGAGGAGGGGAATGTAACTCTACCTGTTGTGCAGGAACTGAAAGACTTTATCTTTACCTTGCTGTTACAGATACAGGTTGTCAGTGTCAGCAGGAAGCTGGCTGTGGGCGTGTGTCGTGTGATGGTTATCTGGCAGGTCATAATACCTAAAGCATGTAGTGCTTGATGTGATTTATATCTGGTCCCTGCGGTGGGTTAAGCGCCATGCAGACTGTCTTGTGTTACATCAAGCTTTCGTCTTCTGGATAAATGAGCGTCTGTGCAAATATGTAACATCCTCGTTCTGTTCTTTGCTAGATGGCAAGCACCTGCTGGCTGTATTACTTTTCCAAATTTATAGAGTTGTTGGACACAGTAAGTAAGCTGCAAATTGCTCCCTCGTCTATGCTAAAAGTCCACAGTAGCGAGTTATGGCTAGAAATGTTACTGTAGCCTGTCTGCTCTGTTTACTGATGGTTTGTTCATGCCCCTCCTAACCAGGTGTTCTTTGTGCTGAGGAAAAAGAACAACCAGATCACCTTCCTGCATGTCTACCATCACTCCATAATGCCATATACCTGGTGGTTAGGGGTAAAGTTTGCTCCAGGTACATTGTCCTCTGCCATTCCTTTGCTCCATATCTGCATATGAATCAATGATATGATGATATAGGCGAATGATATGATTAACATATTAAATAAAGTAATAAAACATCACATCATTCTGCAATACCTCCTTTATGTCAGTACATACACAGATCAGGCATAACATTATGACCACCTCCTTGTTTCTCTACATACTTTGTTAGCACCCTTTTACCATATTCTTCAGTGGTCAGGACCCCCATGGACCCTCACAGACCAGGTACTATTTGGATGGTGGATCATTCTCAGCACTGCAGTGACACTGACGTGGTGGTGGTGTGTTTGTTCTGCTGGTCTGAGTGGATCAGACACAGCAGTGCTGCTGGAGTTTTTAAGCACCTCAGTGTCACTGCTGGACTGAGAATAGTACACCAGCCAAAAATATCCAGCCAACACCGTCCTGTGGGCAGCGTTCAGTGAGAATAGCTAACTATGCTGGCACACATGAGCTGCTGTCTTCAACTTTACGTCTGCAAAGTTGTCCAACAAAGTAATGGTGTGGACAGTAAGTGGACACAGTGTTTAAAAACTCCAGGAGCTTGTGCTGTGTCTGATCCAGTCGTTATGCCTGATCAGTGTATTTAGTGCATCAAAATAAAATTCATTTTAGGATCTTATTTCTCAAAAAAAGTCATGTTGTTGATGTTAAGTACCAAGAAAAAGACCATATACATTTTAAGTAGTGCTAAATAACATTTGAAATATCATTTTTGTTCATGTGTGGTTGCACCACCTCATGTTCTCTAAGTGGTAAAATTGAATGTTCTGCTTAAAGTTATAAAGTCTATGAGACAAATATCAACACACATTGAATAGATTGTTACAGATACAAAAATGCACATCATTTTTTTTAAATCTTTATAAAAAAAACAGAAGTTGTCTGATTTTACGTTTGATTAGAAGGAAGCAAGCTCTAATCATGTTCAAAATGTCTTTTATTTCAGGTGGTCTGGGGACTTTTCATGCCTTTCTGAACTGTATTGTCCATGTCATCATGTATACCTACTATGGCCTTTCTGCTTTGGGTCCTGCCTATCAGAAGTTTCTGTGGTGGAAGAAGCACCTCACATCTGTACAACTAGTATGTACAGTGTAGTTAACAATGTCTAGGGCATGTGTCAGGCTCCAGTCCTCACGGGCCACAGCATTGCAGATGTCAGCGCACTGCCTCATTAAACACACCTGATTCAGCTTTCAGGGCATTCATGAACTGAATTCAGAGCTTCAGAAGAGGGTAGATGCTAATCTGCTAACCACTTTGGCCTAGGAGGTCCCTAGTTTGACATGCCTGGTCTAGGGTCTGAGTTCAATGTTGCCAAATCTTGTCACATAATACATTTGACATATGATATTTGAATATTCAGAATGTTAGCTGATGTTTGAAAGAGAATCTATTTCTTGATAAAATTCTGTTTCTCTGTGTCCTCAGCTCCAGTTTGTGATCGTCACCTGTCACATTGGCCAGTACTTCTTCATGAAGGATTGCCCCTACCCGTACCCTGTCTTTATCTACATCATTGCTATCTATGGTGTGGTATTTCTCCTCCTCTTCCTCAACTTCTGGTATCACGCATACACCAAAGGCAAGAGGCTCCCCAAAGGTCTTCATACCGCAGGCCAAGTGCAGAACAATAACAATGGAGTTCACCACGGCAAACGGGACTAGCTGGTCTTTCTGAGGAACACTCAAATGGCAATCCTTCTAGCATGGAGTTCTCCCTGGGTCTGCTGTTCATTGGCATACTGTGCACTGACTTTTATATCAGATATTTATATTTATGTAAGATGTTTCATAGGGCTAAGACAAATTTGTCACATGGTACTGTCAGTTTTGGGTATGTCTAGACAGCAGGTGCTATACTAAGAACTGAGATAAAACACCGATCAGATGTGATGTGTATCATACATTTGGACTGAGGAATCGTGTTTGACTGCCTGTCTAAATGTAGCCTCACATAATAGCTGAAGAAAACTCTTCTCTTTTCTTTAACTATTGAGCTATACCTCGTAATGATTATGACTTTTCTGCTGCCTGTTGGCACAGTGTTCATGTACTGTACTTAAATGCAGGGAGGAGACAAACTCTTCCTCAGCATCTCGCACCGGTAGGACCTTCCCACCAAGCCTGTGGATTCCTGGAGCTTCAGCTTTAACTGGCGAGTCTCTTTTCTTTTTTTTTTTTTTGATTGGCTAAATGTTTTAATTTGTTTAGTTGTTTATGCTTTTTTACGTAAAATTAAATTTACCAAATTAAAGTGTCAGAAGCTGTTAAAAGAATTGTTACATATTAAATTTCCCACACCTTGTAGTGCCTTAACTGTTTTCTCTCCTGCATTTCCCAGCCTTCCCATCAACTTTAACATGGTTATATACCATATAGCAACTGTACTGGCTTTAATTTTCTACACCAGTACTTACAGTGCATCCGGAAAGTATTCACAGCGCTTCACTTTTTCCACATTTTGTTTTGTTACAGCCTTATTCCAAATTTAATTATATTAATCTTTTTCCTCAAAATTCTACACAAAATACCCCATTGTGACCATGTGAAAAAAGTTTTCTCGAGAGTTTTGAAAATGTATTAAAATTAAAAAACAAAGAAATCATATTTACATAAGTATTCACAGCCTTTGCCATGAAGCTCAAAATTGAGCTCAGGTGCATCCTGTTTCCACTGATCATCCTTGAGATGTTTCTACAGCTTAAATGGAGTCCACCTGTGGTTGATTGGACATGATTTGGAAAGGCACACACCTGTCTATATAAGGTCCCACAGTTGACTGCATGTCAGAGCGCAAACACCAAGCATGAAGTCAAAGGAATTGTCTGTAGACCTCCGAGACAAAATTGTCTCGAGGCACAAATCTGGGGAAGGATACAGAAAAATTACTGCTGCGTTGAAGGTCCCAATGAGCACAGTGGCCTCCATCATTCGTAAATGGAAGAAGTTCGGAACCACCAGGACTCTTCCTAGAGCTGGCCGGCCGTCTAAATTGAGCGATCGGGGGAGAAGGGCCTTGGTCAGGGAGGTGACCAAGAACCCAATGATCACTCTGTCAGAGCTCCAGCGTTCCTCCGTGGAGAGAGGAGAACCTTGCAGAAGGACAACCATCTCTGCAGCAATCCACCAATCAGGCCTGTATGGCAGAGTGGCCAGGCGAAAGCCACTCCTTAGTAAAAGGCACAAGGCAGCCCGTCTGGAATTTGCAAAAAGGCACCTGAAGGACTCTCAGACCATGAGAAACAAAATTCTCTGGTCTGATGAGACAAAGATTGAACTCTTTGGTGTGAATGCCAGGCGTCATGTTTGGAGGAAACCAGGCACTGCTCATCACGAGGCCAATACCATCCCTACAGTCAAGCATGGTGGTGGCAGCATCATGCTATGGGGATGTTTCTCAGCAGCAGGAACTGGCAGACTAGTCAGGATAGAGGGAAAGATGAATGCCGCAATGTACAGAGACATCCTGGATAAAAACCTGCTCCAGAGCGCTCTTGACCTCAGACTGGGGCAACGGTTCATTTTTCAGCAGGACAACGATCCGAAGCACACAGCCAAGATCTCAAAGCAGTGGCTTCAGGACCACTCTGTGAATGTCCTGGAGTGGCCCAGCCAGAGCCCAGACTTGAATCCGATTGAACATCTCTGGAGAGATCTGAAAATGGCTGTGCACAGACGTCTCCCATCCAACCTGATGGAGCTTCAGAGGTACTGCAAAGAAGAATGGGCAAAACTGCCTAAAGATAGGTGTGCCAAGCTTGTGGCATCATATTCAAAAAGACTTGAGGCTGTAGTTGCTGCCAAAGGTGGTTCTACAAAGTAT
Source organism: Pygocentrus nattereri (assembly GCF_015220715.1). Taxonomy (NCBI): domain Eukaryota; kingdom Metazoa; phylum Chordata; class Actinopteri; order Characiformes; family Serrasalmidae; genus Pygocentrus; species Pygocentrus nattereri. Next base: position 12,006,167 of record NC_051238.1, on the reverse strand, counting down.
TAAGCAAAGGCTGTGAATACTTATGTAAATATGATTTCTTTGTTTTTTAATTTTAATAAATTTTCAAAACTCTCGAGAAAACGTTTTTCACATGGTCACAATGGGGTATTTTGTGTAGAATTTAGAGGAAAAAGATTAATTTAATTCAATTTGGAATAAAGCTGTAACATAACAAAATGTGGAAAAAGTGAAGCGCTGTGAATACTTTCCGGATGCACTGTATGCACCACTTAAGTTCCTAATTTCTTAGTATATAACACTTATAAGAAGGGAGAGGTCAAGTGTAGTATGAATGTCCTTGGAGGAGCCTGTGCACTTATCTGGACCCCATATGCTGTAATATCAAGCTTTTCAGATTACGTACTGGTCTTGGATCAGCTCTTATCTGACTATATGATCAATTTCATCTGGATATGAAGGAGAAATGCTGATCCATGGTCAAGGCCTGTATTCTGTCAGGTTTGATGCATATTTACGCAGGTCCAGACTTCACTGCACTACTGGGGATTTGGGACAGGAGTAATATTTGAAATGGCATAGATTTTATCATGTCACCTAATGCTTTAAGCATGATGTAGATGCTTTGTAGGTTAATTTCATTTTCTTTTAGTGCTGTAATGAATGTCCTTGGTTATTTTTGTCCAAGGCAGGAGCCTACGTCAGTTTTTATATGTGGAAACATTTTGATATGTTGAATAACTTTTAAATATGTATTTATAAAAAAATAAAGGCTGTATGCACTGTTTATCTGATGTTTGAGTTGTTTGTCTTAATAGTTTATATACTTTAGCCTTATGTTTAATTGTTTTGCATGTGGAAAGTGCCGTTGGACTGCTGCTCAATTTCGTTGTAAACTGTGCGATGACAATAAAGGCATCCTATCTTAGTTTTCATTCATACTGGTATAATAGGGGATCTTAGCGCCCCCATGTGGATTGAGGCTGTTAATGCATCGGTTAATATTTTCAAGCTGTGAGACGAAGCAACATTGACACTTTAAAAAGTTGTTACTTCAGTGGGTCTTTAGGGAAGTCAGTAGTTCTATTTAAAACCATGAGTTTTATGTAAAGCCATATGCATGCTTAAATGGTTCATTGCATGGTGAAATGGTTCGTCAGATTAATGGAGAATGTGTTGTTTATGGTTCTATGTATAACCTATTTGAAAATACTAAAAAAGGTTCAGCTATTATTACAATGCCAAGCTTGTAACAAAAAAAAACAACAAAACCTTTTTTGTGCTATATGGAACCATATATAGCACATTCTCCATCAATATGAAGAACTTTCATGATGTAAAGAACCATTTAAACATGCAAATGGTTCTAGGAAGAATGCATGGTTCTATATAGAACAGTTGCCTTTAATAAAGAGCCGTTGAACATCTTATTTTAAAGTGTGTAAATCTAAAATGTTTTGACCCGTCAAGTGTCTTGTCATTTTCTGTTCTGCTGCCCATGCAGTTTAGATAGATATTGGTACATGAATTTAATGCCACATTTCTGCGGTGTAAAGTCAAATTTGTGTTCAAATATATTTTCATAAGAAGTAACTTGGCAGTGCTCTACAACATGGCAGTGCTCTACAGGGTGTCGTGGCGTTTAGTCAGTTTTATATGACCCACTTTTGTTTTTCCAATTATTTTTTGTGTTTTTTGTCTGTTAAATCATGCAGTAAACCAAAGGCCTCAAACAGCTCATTACCCACTGTACTCAAATTTATTAAAAGCATTAACAAACATTTTTTCTCATAATGCTTTAGTTTGGGGGAAAAGTCAAACATTGAATAACTAAAATAGTAACTGACACCTTGAAGTCTGAATACTGACATGGCATGTACGCTTGTCTAGTTCTGTGGATAACAATATCATACAGTGTCAGAAACTGTAGTAGAAATAAGAATCTTCCATTAAAAAGAGGAACTCTCAGGGCCTTTTGAAAAGGGTTCTAAAAAGGGTTGTCCTATTGTTAAGATGTCAAGCTTTTAACAATAGAAGAACCCTTTTCAAAAAGGTCCAGTGGCCTCTGGAGCAGTGGAAACATATTCTGTGGATTGACGAATCATGCTTCCCTATCTGCCAGTCTGATGGATGAGTCTTTCGCAAATGGAGAACGTTACCTGCCTGACTGCATTGGGCTAACTGTAAAGTTTGATGGCGGAGGGATAATGCTATGGTGTTGTTTTTCAGGTGTTGGTGTCAGCCCCTTCCAGTGAAGGAAAGTCTTAATGCTTCAGCAGACTAATACATTTTGGACAATTGTATGCTTCCAAGTTTGTGGGAACAGTTGTGGGAAAGAACCTTTTCTGTTCCAGCATGACTGAGCCCCCGTGTACAAAGCAAAGTCCATAAAGGCATGGCTGGGTGAGTTTGGAGTGGGAGAGCTTGACTGGCCCTCACAGAGCCCTGACCTCAACCCCATCAAACACCTCTGGGATGAACAAGAATGGGGATTGTGAGCCAGGCCCTCTCATCTAACATTAGTGGCTGAACTCACAAATGCTCTTGTGGATGAAGGGGCAAAAATTCCCATGGACGCACTCCAAAATCTTGTAGAAAGCTTGGCACAAGATTGAAAGCTGTTTTAACTGCAAAGGGGGACCAACTCCTTTGCCTATGGATTTTAGAATGGGATGCCATAAAAGCTCCCGTAGGTGTAATGTGCAGGTGTCTGAATACTTTTGTCCATATAGCCATATAGTGTAGCTTCCTTTGGCCTAGACGTTCTGTTGGAATCTTAGCTTATTGTGGTATAATGATTTTTGATATGGTGTTGTGAAAGAGTAGTTTTATTGCAAAAAACATGCCAATAAAAATACAACTGTTTATTCAGTATTATTTTACAGCTCCCAGTGGTTTCATGTTTGTTTTGAGGCCCCTATAACACTGATATTAGGTTATTTTTAATGCTGTAAAACAGATGGAGATACCATGAACTCTTTTGCTCTCTGTAGAATAGTTAAAAGGCTTTAAAAATGATTTCTTCTTTATGTGATCCTGTATAGCAGCATTCCGCTCTGAGCACTTTTCCCTGGTGCTCCATGAACAAATATGGTGTAGCAGCTGAAACTGGGTCATGGCACACAGTACACAACGTGTGAAACAGCAGGTCACAATAAATCTGTATTAAAGAAGAGAATGCTCACTTCTGCTTGGCCTGAGCATCGCCAGCACACCATCCTTGGCAGGACATTTTGCACTCTTGTCAGTCTGAGGTGGCTTTTGCTAATCATGCTAATATGCAGCGCCTGCAAAGTGATAATCCTCTTAAAGCTGACCCTCTGTTTTAGCCAAGAATTATGTTTCGAGTAAGGGGGCAAAAAAAATAGTTGACTGCTGGAGGACAAATTTGACGCTCTAGTGCACACGTTAAACGTTGTGCACACCCCTTTCCATCCAACAGCAGCTGTAACCTCAACTGAGGTTCTGAATTCATGCCTTTCATAGCATATTCGCTAAGCTTAATCATCACGTAGACCTGAAAAGTGAGATGAGAGTTGTTTTAACACCATTTGGAGCATTCAGGAACAAGCTTGCATATGCTATCTTGGATATGCATGGCTCTGTGGCTTAGGGCTCCACACTAGGAGCCCAGGGATTGCTGGTTGGAATCTTCAGTATTAGATCAGGGAGCGTTCCTTAGCAGAGGCAGCTGCAGGCTTGCAGCTTTCTTTTTTCTTTTCTCTTTCTTTAACCTGCTGCTGAGGAAGCCCTGAGCTGAACCTGTGTTGACACCCTAATAGTCTACTGACCAGTCCTAAACATTGTCCCTACCAGGGATGTAAATCTCTGAACTCACTCAGAGCTTAATTTAGGTTTGATTACGATTCTTGAGGAATTTGACCAAAGCATCATAAAATCTCAAGTTTAAACACAGTTTGATTTGATGATTTAGGTAGAAATTAGTATAATTTGTAAAAATACACTGAAGACAAATGTGTGGGGAGTCTTTATATAGAATAAAGCACATACTCTGTACAAAAGTGCATTTATTACATGTCGGGTCAAAAGGACCATTACTCACAAGTTATTTTCAGCATTAGAAAAAGAAAGGAAGAAAAAACATGTATTTTACGGAACATTTGGCCTTGAAAGTTAATGTAAAATTGCACTTATTTAGTATTTAATGTGTTTACACTTTGCCTTTATTACAGCTTACATTCTCTGGGATAGGGGTCTCAAACTCAACCACTAACAGGGCCATATGAAAAAAAAACCTTGACAGTGGTGTTTTTATTTTATTTTTACTTACCATTTTGCCACGAACCCAACTGGCCATTGTTTGTTCAAAATATGCCAAATTTACAACGGCAAAAATAGGCACTGAATACTTGAATGAATCAAAAATCATTTTAAATAAACCAAATTGTTTTATATTAAACAAAAGACTACATTAGCTGCAGATACTGTTAAACTTCTTTGTCCCCAGTAGCTTTTTTTCAAAAACAGTCCACTCACCTGAATTGGACACCTGCCATCTTTTTTGTTTTGTTTTTGTGGTGCAGTCCCATAGATTGCCACTGTTGGGGAGGGGGTGGGAGCACACATTACAATGTTGTGCATGCTGGGAACTGTAGTGCAGTTCATGGTGAAATGGGCTAATATTATTAGAAAAGGCCAGATAGGATTGTGCCACAGGCCAGGTGTTTGACACATGGATTCTGGGGATACCCCAGAAGCAGGTTGCATTGTCTGCTTCTCACAATTCAAGTAACCCCTAACACTTTCAGTAATGTTGAGGTCTGGACTCTGGGGTGGTCAGTCGATTGTTCTGAGAACACCAGCGGCTGTTTCCTGTTGTCTGTTTCCTTTTGTCAGTAAATGCTTCTTGACAGCTACACATCTTTTTAGACTCCTTTTCTATCTGTTTAATCTATCTATCTAATTTACAGTCATAGTTTCTACTGAAATAAGGCACCCTATAGAGACCTGTGTAATAGTGAAAATGTGGTAATGCTGTGTGTGGTTGTGAAAAGTTATGCAAATCCTCAAAAGGTGTTTTAAAAAAAATAGACTGGTGTCACTGACAATTGTACTGACCCAAGGTTACTGCAAACAGATGGGCTGCAGTGGTCACAAACACTCATGGCAGGACTCAGCGTGTGGCTTGGCAGGAGGTCCGCAGCACACTGGGGTGCAGACGATTGATTGGGTACACTGTCACAATCACAGCCATCACTGCAGATAAGAGAGGAAGGACAAGCTCTCGACAATTTCAATATGCTGTATACCCAAAAGCAGCATCTGTATGAAAGGTTAAACTACAGGGCAAGGCTAGCCTGTGCATCAGGCCAGCTGGCCACAGCTTTCATCTTCAGAACAAGGATTACTTTCTTAAAAGTAGTGAAATACATTTACTTTCAAGTTTGAAACTCATACAATACAGATTTAACAATAAACATGACGCCTGATAGTATTTTTAATATTTTGTATTCACTTTTGCAGGGACTGTTGGAGGAACACTTTGTTATTAAATTACATAAATATGAGTCGACTGTAGTTATCCATTTACAGCAAAGTTTTGTTAGTTTTGGTCAATTTCCATGTTATAAGTTAACGTCCTCTACAGTGAACACACTTCTGTACATTTTAATGCAGAATTATTGTCTATTTGCTTCATTTAACATATTAGGGAAAATATAGAAGTTGTGCAAAAGCATGGGCTCATTTTATATTTTATGTTTTCTTGTTCCAACAAGTCAATGTGTTAAACCCAGCAAATAAATAGAGATTGTGCACCAAAATTTGCTAGATTTGTATTTGTCCATTCATCATGGAATTGTCACAGCTAATGTTTTTAAACTATGTTTAAAAAATTAAAAACCACAAAAACGGAAATACTGATGTTACACAGGACTAGCATATCGTCGCTGTTCAAAGAAAAACAAGTATCTCCACAACGGTAGCTTTACAGGAGAGTAACTGTTCATGTAAAGGGGTTATGCTAACTGATTGTGGGGCATTTTTATTGGTCCAATCATCATGAAATTTTCACACAATGTAAAGAAGAAATGCCGTGTTCAAATGACGTAGTAACTTTGGACAGCAATGATATACGAATCATTTTTCATTTTAAGCATTTATCTGTAATCAAATGTAACATTTTTAAAAACATTTCAGGCTTTTGAATGATGGTCTCTCTGAAAGTATACATTACTCAGATGTAACATAACATATACAGAATTCAGGTAATCATGCTACTTACTGTGTGCAATACATCCATGAAGTTTGACATGATTCACAGCATCCTTGACCGCGGCCAGCATCTAGATGGTGTCCACATCAGTCAGATTATGTCTGTTTGATTTAACAGCAGCTGAGTGAATATATGGAGCTGTCTCATGAGATCATGATCAAGGTGGATTGTGTTGGTACCGCTGCCACTGGTGAAATGACTACCTGCTCTTGTACAGCCATCAAAACAAAGCCCTTTGCGACAGCGACAGTAGAGCATTACAGACTAAACATTAATTTACATAAATACATACATAAACAATATATTCTAATTAGCATGTGCTCAAACCCCCAGCTCATATGTTGACGGCATCATAGTCTACCACTAGAGCTACAGAAGACCATGCTTGCTTAATTAGAATGCCTCCATAAAATATGGCCTTCGAAACCATGTTGAGTGTTGATTAGTCAATATGTTTTAAGAACAGTGTAAGATTATTCAAATCAATTTCTAAGCATTTATTCTTGTTTTATGTAGTCATTTTCTTTATTGTTTCCATTATTTCAAGTACTGTTTCTTGAAACAAGCAAAATTATTGGTCTATTATTTTAAAAGTACTTTAAACAAGTGAAATATCAAGAAAATGTTTAAATGATCTTGTAATATTCTAACAAAATGCAGCTCATCAGCTCTGAGAAGCATCAGCTATGTTAGCCAAAAATCAATATGATCACTAGCCAAAAAAAATTGTTGTTGCAGGGTTAACTTGCTAAAAGGAAAACTCATGTGGGGGGGTTTCTACTGTTTGCGTAATATTTGTACAAACCGCATTCTTGATGGTTGTTCGTGGTTAGCCTGAACCAGGCCTTGTACTAACCCAACTAACAGACCACAGCGCTGTGGGCGATGTCTGATTTCAGTGGATTTGGCAGATGATCCTGAGCAGAGGCCTAGGGGAGAGAGAGGCGTCCAGTGAGGGGGGGTGTTGGGGGGGGGGGTAAACACATACTCACACAAGCATGGAAATGATTTGGACACGTGCAGCGGAAAGGAAAAAAATGACATCAGGACGCAGGCCGGGCTGAGGACGGTGTATGTAGGATTGTACTGTTTGTAAATTCTTCTAAAGGTCACCATATGTGCCATGCATGTGGGAGTTAAGGAACCAGTCAGTTGATAAGCATCTCACAAACAATTTCAAACATACTGCTTCTTAGTAAAACAAGTAAAATGTCCACTGTTGAAAGAACCATTGTGTTGTTCATTTGATTCCGGTTTAGTGCTGCCTATTGTGAACTGTACTCAAATGTGTACCAGAAGCGTTAATGCAACACCGATTTCACTGTTTACAGTGTCTGACAGAAATTCCAAAGCAATTTTAACCAAAAGGAATCCGCACAAGGATGTGATTCATAATCTGCCTGTGCAGTATGGTGCAGTTTGATAGAGGCTGTGCTGTATTTAGTCTTGTGTTTTCAGACTCACATGAGCGATGACTCAGTGTGTTTGGTGGAAATCCCATTTTAAAATGAACATTAGTGAGATCAGCTCTTAGTCATTAATATACGAAACACTGAATAGGCACGTAACAGATGCAAGTCAACGTGAAATCAAGCACAATTCAAGACTAAATTCAATATAATGACTCTGGCCTGCCTTGAAAACATCTCCTGAGTTTTGATGACATCATCACGCACTAGCAGGAAAAATAATATTATCCAATAATATCATGTTTTGCCTCCCACACCCACAACCCCACCACTCATCAAGCCAACACACTCAGCTAGCTCAGATCTTTCCTAGCAACGCATTTCACTAGAAACATTATAAAGTAGAAGGAGACAGTTCACTGGTTGAAAAAATAAATGGGATTTCTCATAACGCTCAACATGGAAACTAATTACAGAAAGTCTCAACCTACAGAAAAGAAAGCCAATCAGTTTGTTGGTAAAGGTGTAAGCATGAAAAGTTCCCCCTAGTTGTGGAGAAATGTGCATATACAGTAAGTGGAGCAACATGTCAAAACACATTGGTTGCACAGTTTAAGCCAAACACTGCAGACAGTTTGTGTTGTTTTCAGATTTTACCAGTGTTTTTTTTAAATGTTAATGTGGCTTTTAATTCTGGGTTTATAGGTCACTTTCAGTTTGAAGAGACAGGAGTCTGGTCTTGTTTGACTGGAAATAACTGCCTGGGGGGTGTAGCCAAGATGGCCTCTGAGTAAAGGGACTTTTGTTTCACTTGGAAAAACATCACAGTACGGGAAAAAAATGTGCTAGCATTTTCTGATCTCTGATCCACGGTGACTTTAAGGCTTAATATTTTTAACTTCAAATAAATAAACTCTAATTTAAATTAAGCATTAATCGTTGGGCCCCAGCTATCACTGTGAATCTTTTTCAGCTGACACATCATTCATCACAAAGTGCACTGCCAGACTGTTCCAGGACCACTAAGCTTAAGCTTAAGTGATACTGTTTTGATCCCACAACCGGGGAAATTCCATCTCCGCATTTAACCCATCCATGCATGCAAGTGAAACACCACACACACACTAGGGGGCAGTGAGCACACTTGCCCGGAGCGGTGGGCAGCCCTATCCACGGCGCCCGGGGAGCAATTGGGGGTTAGGTGTCTTGATGTGTCTTGAGGTGTCACTAGGATGTAAACCAGCATCATTAAGAGCATCATTTACATGCACTTAATAATCTGATCATAACTGGATTTCTGCGGTTATCTGATTATTGAAATGGTCATGTCAACAGCATATTCCAATTTCTTAAATCAGAGGAAGGTCTAGAAATCCAATCAAGAAATCCGACAAAGAGTGTGGGATTTTAGCTCAGTGCTGGCTTTAGTGTTGAGCTAAAGTGTTTCTAAGTGTACTCTTACTCTGATTTCTTTCGGGTTTCTCAGTCTGCGCGCTGCTGCGAGATGGCAGCAAAACACTGAAAAGCTTAAAGCTTGGTGAAATTGAGGATTTAAAGATTCTTTAACTTCTAGATGATGTCTGTTGATATATGCATCTAAAGAGAAGTGGTGGTGATCTCGTTTTAATATTCTAGCATCCCTAAGAGTTAGTGGTTATTTGGTTAACCATGGAGAAGAAGACAGTAATCATACTACACAACTTGGGCTAGCAGACTAAAAATGGGAATTTTTAGCAGCAAAGATTTACAGGTTTACATTTTAAAACACTCTTCTGCAGTTCAAAAATAGCTAAGTGATATCTTTCTACCACGTGGGTTAGAAAAACCAGGTTTTTGTGACGGATAAGCCCTTGGCTGCCCCTTGAGAGGAGCTAATAAGCTAATACTACTTCAACTAGCCAGTGCAGCCGTAGATGGTGATACTTCCAACGATGGGCAGGGGACCCTGCCGAAGCCTCGGAACTACATTTGGTGTTGTAGAAATAATACAAAAGTGTCTCTAGTGCATTTTCCGACATATGATATCCTCTCTTACAGTAGTTCCTATGAAACTCGGGATTCCAGAAAGAGTGGGGAGAGAAAGCAAATGGGCCGCAAACAACGCCTGACACGTTTCTTTCAGAAAGCAGGAGAGCCTGAGTGAGAGCCTGCAGTAAAGCTAGCTAACTAGCGATTAGCCATATCTAGCACTCATTTGTAACAAACATCAGCTGATACAGAAGCTCAGGATTTGGTTCCATGCAGCTAGTAAGCTTTTTTGAGACAGACAGTGTTTCTGTCAACATAACCAAAGGAAAATTTGCCTCAGGCCAGCAGCTAAAATACACCGTTAGCCGTTAGCTCCAGAGGCGGTCGCTGAGGGAGAGGCAGCAGCGCTCTTCCTTTTCTGATGCAGTTTAAGACATGAGAGAAGGTGAGCTCACTGAAGTAGGTTAGCTGGTAGTTCTTCCAAACAATAAACCATTTGTTGAGCAGTTTTAGTGAAAATGACAGTGACGATGTGTCAAGATGTTAGTTTGCTGAGACAACACTGACACAGAAATGTATTTTCATTGTGTTTTGCTCTAACAGCAGTTAGCTAGAGTAGTTAGCCTACAGCCACACCATCTCTGCCTTCTCAGTCTTCTCCTTGGCAACATAACCCGTGTTTCATAGTGCCAACATAAGGAACCCGTGTTTCATAGTGGCAACATAAGGAACCCGTGTTTCATAGTGGCAAACAGAATATACACACTTAACAGTTGTTCGCCTGCAGTTTTTCTCCCCGCCTTTCTGTGATACAGTCTAATGAATGCCTAAATGTTTTCAGTATTCAAATAAGGGTACCTGAAACAGTTACCTAATTACTCAGTTACCTGCATACACCTCTGAACAGTATGTCCCAGAGTCAGATACTACACAGTCGAGTCTATTTGAGATTACTTAGCAACTCGAAGAGTGGGTGATGATTTAGGCAGGCAGTTTGTGCAATGCTGATTGGTGCTGTAAGTGTCCATTAATTGTTAGCTGTATTATCCTTGTAGCTCCAGTGCAAAACTGAAGAAGGAGACGTCAGGCATGTCTCAGTTGATTCACTACATTTCAGGTGAGGTTAATATTGTGTAATTTTCAACTTTACGCAGTCATTTCAGCAGAGAAAGTTTCCATGTTCTAGGGTTCCATCTCCATCTCCGTTGCCCTTTAGCCCTAAGTTGCTCCAGGGGTGCAGAAAACGTGATCAGAGAACATAAAGGCTAATTTAGGGATGCCACAACATGAAAAACTACGTCTACATTCCTTAATCACAGCTCAGAGTCCTTCAGAAACAACAGAACAACCCAGAGCCCCTCTGTGATTGAATGTTACTAAGTGCTTGTACTGTAGGTAGGCCTCTGTTCACCACCTAAACAGCTGAATGGTGCTGTGTGAACCAGCTCTGTGGATGCTGTGGTTGACCCTTCACATTTGAGGCTGCGGTTTCCCTTCATTAAACACTCCGATGGCCCAGTCCCAGCCAAGATGAAGACTAATGTAAGATGACAAAGTGTGAGGATAGAAAACTGATTAGCTTAATATGTGCATTTTTGTTTGTGTGTGTGTTTTTGTGTTTATGAGGTGTTTATGTGTGTGTGCATTTGTGCGCTCCCAGCTGAATTCATAAAAGTCAAATTAGCATCTAATTCCTCATTCTGCTCTTCCACAAATTAGTAAAGGGACTTATTTTCCAAGCCAATAAATGAATACGAAGATTACAAGGATGTGTTTAACCCTCCCCATCGTTCCTTCAGGCAGGCAAAGCTAGACATAATATTTCATTGCGATTACAAAAGCAGAGTCACATTGTTCAGAGATGGAAAAATTCAAGTGCTACAAGTTGCCAAGAGCAAAAATCTCAACCCTTTGGGTCCCACCCATTGTGACTGTTGACAGTGCTGTCAGTCTGGCCCTTTGGGCAGACTGTGGGAAAGAGAGCAATGTGATGATGTCAGTGAATTTGACCGCTTCAAACCCTAGGCTTCTTTTTCAGTTGTTAATCTTAAGACTTGTTATTAACTAATGGGAAACTTATGTAGTTGAGATTGAGAAATTAAAGGGTGGGTCCAAGAAGCTGCTGGTGTTCTCAGTACAGTCAACAGACCACCCAAGAGTCCAGACATAAATGCTATTGAATGAATTTGTGATTACTTGGATTGTGTAATAAAGGTTAAGGGTGGGCACACTAAATACTGAAAACACTATTAGATTTAGCCGTTGAGACTTCTGTGTCATTTTCTATTAAAAATGTTTTGTGTTATTTTTCCTGCTGAAAAATGAATAACTTGTACTTAATGGTCATTTTGTCCAGATATTCAGTGAAAAGGCTGACTTTTGCACAGTGCTCTATTTAAACCCTTTTATTTTGCAAAAAGAACCTCTACAGAGCCCTATGAAATGATTCTGTGTAGCACCTTTTTTGTGGTTCAGTGCATTAAACTAGATATTGAACTGCTGATTATTTCATACAGAACCTAGTTGGAGTGTATAATGTGATGAGGCATATTCGGCAGAGCAGTGGAACTGCTCAGTGCTGGCAGGGGCCGTCCTGTACAGTCGTCCTGCTGTGATGCTGCAGCACTCTTTTGCTGGGGCTCCTTAAAAGTGTCTCTAGCTTCTGCTTGTGCTGCCTGGGCTGGTGGAACTCCGGGGGAGGGGGGAGGGGCCTGCAGAGCCGAGTGGAGCCATGATTGGCTGAGAAGCTGGGAACTCTGTTGTTGTTCCATCCTTAAACCACAGTGCGCTTGTTTCTCAGCAGCACAGGAAGCACTGGGGGACACATACTTTGTCCTGCCTCTTTTAGGGGTGGACTGGAGTGCAGTGACAGCAGTACAGGATCCCTCGGGACGGAGGGGGAGACCTTGTCTGTCACGTTCTCTTGCTTTCTCTCAGGAAAAGAGTAAGTTCTTGTTTGCCTTTTCCCTTCACCTCTTTTCTCAACATCACTGTAGTGGTAGAGAATGGGGCATTGCATTGCATCAGTAGCTGTTTAAAGGGACTATGACTATGTACCTATCTGAGGACTTTTGTATTTGTGCTGGAATTTCACATCTGCTGCATGAATGTGTGCCTTTGAGGGATGTTTATGGCTCTGAATGGGTGGAGGCGGGTACAAGGTGACTTTTGGGATGCCCAGCCTCCTCAGTAAAGTTGGGACTGCATTGCATTGCATGCACATAGAACAACCCCTCCACATGCACGTAGTCACCAAAGTGACTCTTTCCTTACTTTCGCATTTCTTTCTACCATAGCTAGACCACGCTCAAATAGACTGCAGCAAAATTAAAGGAATACTAATATAATAATAATAAAGCATTTTTCAACCGTATCTCTATCTGCTGCGTCTAACATACCCATGGCTTTGCTGACATACTTACCTGTGCTTAAAAAAAAGAACCCACTGACTCGAGACATGCTTTTAATAGAAGCCAGTAGGTAGATGCTGAAGCACTTGCCCATTGGCTACTTATTGTACTGTTTTTTGTACTGTTTTGATCAAGTTTTCTGTTCTTTTCTGTATCTGTGATCAGATATTATGTTGAAAAGCACTGTAAAATACAAAAGTCCTAAAGTAGGAGAAAAACAATGTCGTCTACTAGCCTGTTTGTCTTGGTGTGGGCCCCATTCAGTGTGATGGAGAAAAGGCTGTGGGAATTGCAGATGTTCTGTCATGTTTTCTTTGCACGTGTTGGTGTTCCTTCCTTTAAATGAAGCCATGTGTACAACTTCCTGAAGCTGAACATCCTGTGAAGAACTGACTGCCTTAGCTTCTCACTAGGTGTCTACACAAGTATTTAGGTGTCAGAATTATAATATCGCTGGAATGAAATGCTGCTCATTTTTTAGGAGTATTTGGCAGCGAATTGAGTCAAACTTAAGTCTGTCTCATTTTATGGTTTGCAATGCAATGCGTGGAAATGTGAAATTTAATGTGGAAACTCCACCACACTCATTAGTGGCTGTTTAGCCTGAGCGCTGAGGCAAAAGCCACAAATGAGTTCTTGATTCATAAATAATGTTTATGTAATTTAATGCTTAAGATAACATAAAGGCTTGCTCTGTTTTGGCTTGATTTATGTTTTAGCGTCTCTTTTTGACTGCCAGCTGTGTGCTTTTTTTCTGTGGGTGGGGGGGTTGGTTAAAAAACATTGCATGGCGATACTGGAGAATGTGAATGGGGGTGTTTAAGAAGGGTGTGTGATGAGCTATATTTATAGTGTCTGTAAAGCCAGCTAATGATGTCATTTATGACACCACCCTTCAGGCCAGCACTTCTGCGTTTCAGTCTATAATCGGTTCCTTATGACAGAGTTTTGTTTACACGACAGCTTCATACCTTATACATAACCTTGCTGGCCCAGCACCGTGATTATGCTCACTGACCACTGGCCTAAAATTCAACCTAGGAACTCTCTGTGCAAAGGTAACAACTGCTGTTCTAGGTGACCAGCATTTATGCATCAAAACGTCAAAGTCACAGATTGGGTCTTTGTGGAAGTTAAGTGGAGGCTCTAGTTTTGGTTTATGAGCCCACCTTTCACTGTGCTCTCAGCTGTTCATTGTTCCTCTAAACAGTAAAACCCTTGTGCCATGTTAACCTCTGACATGCAAATGACTCTTTGTAGTTTGCTCAAATGACGGCTAGCGCTGAGGTGGGGACAGTGTGGCCTTTGTTTTCATTGCTGTTGGCAACAAATCCTTGTGCATCTCTCCTCTCTATAGTGCCCTTGCTCCATCTGTTTCCTCAGGCCTCCATCTCAGCCCACTTTATGCACAATCAATCAAACACAATCAAATGCAGAAGTGTCAACATATTTCACATAATATCATCTCAAATATAAACAAAGTGGCACAAGACCAGAGAGCTGACAGACATGTCTGGCGGTCCCTGGTAAATGTGTTAGGGTACCTCACCTCAGGCTAGGGCAAATTGCGAATTCGTGAAAATTTGCTGTTACTGCAATGATACATACATATATATATATATATATATATATATATATATATATATATATATAGAGAGAGAGAGAGAGAGAGAGAGAGAGAGAAAGAGAGAGAGAGAAATAGGTATAAGGATTTTGAGAGGCCTTGCAAACATTTGCTGAGGTTGTCTTTGCTGACTCAGTGTCCTGAAAGTGGCCTACATTCGCACAAGACTTACACCAACCAGTCGTGCACTGTTAAATTCTAATCAGAAACTGCTGACACCATAATGTACCGCCTAGCGAGTAAAGTTATAGGATGTAAAAATGCAATGTATTGTATTGGATCTACTTATACTGCAGTGGATTGAATTGTATTGTTGTATAGTGACTACCAAGGTTAGTGTGTTAGCTTTATTCCCTTTAGTGTCTGATGTTTACTTCTGTAGATTTGCACTGGAGCTACAAGGCTAATGTAACTAACAAACAGTTGGCATGTGAAAAAATGATGCCTAAATTATACATTTTGCTCAACCTGGCAGAGTTGTTAAGTATTTAATTATTAAATGTAAAACAAAATATTACATGTTCAGATATGATTTCTTTCACTGTAAAAATTAATTGCACAGCCGTGTTCCTTTCTAGCTTCTACTGCAAAGTTTGACAAGAATGCTAGTGAAAATCCCATCCAAGCTAACAAGAAACTGTAGTGGAGTATTTGTCAGTCTCATAATAAACAATAGGTGTGATGTTCATTTCAAATAGTATTTATTTTGAACCTGTATTTTCTGAAAGGTCCCATTCCTTTTGTAGTTTCTGTGTAATTGAGCTAATGTTGGCGTGGTGGTGACAAATGTATTGTCATTCTCATTTCCAGGCTAGTTTTAAATAGCAACATTTAGAGTTTGCGCAGGCTAGCCGACTACTTTTATGAATGACAAGTCAACTAGTAAAAATGAGTAATGAAGGTGTAACAACTTTGTTATGGCGACATAATTTTACACTTGAAAACGTACACTGTGTCTTTAGACAAACACTGTAGTGGTCTGCTATCAATAATTTATGCGACTCTCTCATTGAGTTGAGTTAGATTCTTGTCTATAGAATCGTAGCAGTGGCTATGAATGTGTTTGTAGGCAGGGCATTGATAAATTGATTAATGACTAGGTAATTTACGTGTGTTTAAGCAGGGAAGTCTCCAAACTATGCTGAACTACAGCCCTCCAGAACCACAGCTAGTCTAGTCAGTTGTCTGAATGCTTATGTAATCACTCCACTACAAAACTGCCCTACTGCTGCAATGCCTGATTGAGCCTTTAGACACTTTCGAAATAGAAGAGGAAATGAACACTAATAACTGGAGCATAAGCCACAGATGAATTGTTGCAGAGCTGTTTATGACACAGTGCCTGGCACAAAAGCACTTTTGCGGATCTTGCTCCATCTTCCTGCCTCAACATTTGTACAGCGAATCACAATGGCCTCAAAGTTGTGTCACTAAGGTTGAAATATGTTGAAATGTTGTTGCTCATGTGTTGCTCAATCTGACCAGAAATGGTGATCTATCTTTGCATGTGGCTCTTTCTACACCACAAGAATGTCTTTTCCAGTCTAAATAACAACAAAACATCGATGTCCTGAATTGATTACAGATTTATGTCACATATTCCTACTGCTACAGAAAAGCGAAAGCTCTTTGCTGGTGTTCTGGTAGAGGGGAGAGGTGAATGTAGGCCAAATATTTTTCTTCTTAGAAACTGATGGTTTATTTGCTTTGAGCTTAAAATGCGATCAGCATCAATCACCAATCCAACTAGCACCAACCATTAACATGGCTAAGAACACCTCTTTGGTTGTAAAAGAAACATTGGTACTGGCATATATGTAACGCTGCAGTAGTTGGTAATCTTACATATTATGAATAGCCTTTGGTCAACTATAGGTCAAATACCAGCTATTTGGTAGTAAGTGAAACATATACACTGCCTTACAGTTGTATGCAAAAGTTTAAACACCCTTGGTCAAATGACGTTTTGTTGATTTTAAGTGAAAATAAGTAGTTTTATAATTTGAATGCAAGATTATTGTTTTTTTTTTCAGAATTTAACATTGAAAAAAACATAAAACATGGCCTGTGCAATAGTTAGTAGAAACAAATATTTTCAGGAAAATATTTTCACTTAAGAAATCAACAAAACCTGTAATTTGACCAGGGGTCAAGACTGTTTATGCAATATCGGAACTGTAGTTCTGCATGTTTTGAATGCCCCCTATCGTTAACCTTTGATTAGTTGTTGGCGGCATAATGTCTGATGCCGTGATCAGAGACTTCCCCATCCTTTCTTTGAATGATGACTCTGTGTTACAGGCTTGTTGCAACCATGAAAGAAACCACAGCACATGCATGGCTCACTCATGATTAACAAACACATGGATGTTTAACATTTTCCTTATTACTGCTCATGATGGGTCATATGCTTAGTTTCACAGAGGCAAGCAGTAAAGCCAACTGTGTTTTATCATTAAGAGGCACACTGTGGTTTCACTTGGGACAGAAATCAATAAAAAATGTCTGAGTAAAGGCAAAAATAGATGAACTACTGTCATTTAAAATGTTACTACTAAAGCTTTAACAATTGCAGTAGTGAATGTCAGAATACTTTGTAGTGAATTTTACAGGAATCTGTAGTTCGCAAGCAAGATACAAGAAGTCAAAATGAAATAGTGATCCTGTTTGAAGTGATAGACTTGCTTATGTGATTTCTGACACTGTATAATGTAAAGTTTGACAAAAGCAGGGACAAAATTAAGGCTTAAGCCTTGCCTGAGTTTGCCATTAACTGACTCATAACTCGGCTCAGACTCTAGATCAAAGACTTCCATGATTTCTGCCTGACTAAAAGCACACGCACAATGTGAGGTGGTAAATGAAACTATTTGACTGGTGAGACTTTGCCTGTTGATTTTGCAACTGACAAAAGTAATTTCTGAGTCTTTTAGTGTAACTTTGGTAAGGAAAACCTTCAGTTCCATGGACATAAGCCATGTGCTATGTGCAATGAATGTGGCTTTTAAAGGAACTGGCAAAATATGAATATTTTAAAATAATGAAAACAGCAACAACAACAAAAAAACACAAAAAAGCAGTAAGACCATAGGTGGATAGTATACTAACTAGCCTGATGGCTAATATAGCAGAGTTGTGATGTGTTTGGTTTTAGGTTGTTACAGATAAAGTATAGCCAATAATGAGTTGATGATTTTCTTTGTTTTTCATGTCAGGGTTTGAAAGTAAAATGAACAGAGTAAGAGTAACCATGTTTTTCTCTGTGTGATGTGCAAGAATACAGTGAATCCCTTAGCGAACAGAAGCCTGTAACTGAGGGCAAAATACAAAGCTACATTGCAGTACATTCTGCATAAGTAATATATCATGTTTAGTTGACCTGCTAATTACAGTTTGAGACTTAACAATGAAAGATTTGAGACTTGATTCAGACTCACACCTCAGAGACTCAAGACTCAGCTAGGATGTACATAAAGTGACAGATACAAGCAAGTCTATTTGTTTCCTAAATAATGACATGATTTGAGGCCAGTGTGCGATTTAGACATGCAGATTGTTCTGTACTAACAGTTGTTTGTGAGTTCTGACTATGCCTCCAAATGGTGGTAGTCTGAAGGAAGATTGATTGATTGAGGGAGGAGAACTCAGAGAACTTGGGCTGGGCAGCTTCTGCCTATAGCTAGAAGGTCAGACCCCCCCACTCCATATTGTTGTTTTTTTGGCCCCTTCTTTCCTCTTTTTTTTTAGACAAAAACAGCTAAGGCCTTTTCTAAACTCTCTCATGATACATAATAAGTTAGCCAGGTGAGACAAGGACGTAGCACAGATGGCAACATGTCAGATGAACAACTGACATTAGAGATATAATCATTTTAAAGGGCCCATGTCATGTTGTTTTATTCACTTTCTTGAAATAAATGAGTTTGATGTTGTATGTAAACATTGTTTTGAAATGTGCCACTAACACCCCAGCCTATACAGTCTATATATGTAGCTGTAAAATTAGACTGTTTTGAACACACTGTTCTGAAAAACAATGCATTTACATGCATCTGAAATCAAAATGGACTTTTTATCCTGTTAGTTCAGTCATGTGGCCATGTTATGCATGATTCATCATATCACAAGACAAAATTCTTGATTCTTGATTCTTGAATTCAATTGGCCTCACTTTCTCTGGGTGGGTAGGATGGCCCCCCTTCACCCCCCATCACTCAACGTGATGCTAGTCAGTGCAGGCATCTGTTAGCTGATGTAGTTGGCGCTTTCCTCTGAGCGCGTTTGGCTGTCCAATGACGTTGTGTGAGTGTCAGTTCGAAAAGATGCGGTGGTTGGTTTCACAGGTCTCGGAGGAAGCCTGTGCCGCCTTCACCCTCCTAGCGTTGGTAGTATCGTGTGATTGGGGGAGTCCTAACTAGTGGGTGGAATTGGAAACGACTAAACTGGGGAGAAAATCGGGTAATAATGAAAAAAATAAATTATGAATATTTTATTCCATCATACAGTATCACAATTTGCCTTCTGCCCAGTGACTGGTGGGATAGGCTCCAACTCCCCCCATGACCCAGAAGGATAAATGGCTTTGAAAATGTGTGTGTTGCAATATTTTGTGTTCATATTGAGTTTATTAAAACTTATGTAGAATTAGCCATGAGTCAAATACTTGCATGCAGAAAACTGCAGTTTTTCTGGTTGAAGTACCGTCACTACACATAGAATCCATATTGTTTTCCAACTGTTACATAAAAATTTCAGAGTCGTCTATGCAGTTTCACTACCATGGCTTTTCTTGAGTTTTGCGCTAGATTAGAGGTGCACTTTAGTTTTGGGACAGGCAATCACCCAGTTGGCGCCAGATTGACCTTTGGGTATATTAGCTTCCTGGAGTATCTGCTTGATATTGCTGTCTGCTCTATATATTCCAGAAGTTATTTTGGTCTTAGTTATAAACTGTGCAGTTTAACAGACTGGCTTTCCCATGGAAAACTTTCCATAAAGTTTTTTTTTTTACCACTTTCTATGTTTACCCAATGATACTCAGTGATACAATTGTCCAAGAATATACACTGCTCAAAAAAATAAAGGGAACACTTAAACAACACAATATAACTCCAAGTAAATCAAACTTCTGTGAAATCAAACTGTCCACTTAGGAAGCAACACTGATTGACAATCAATTTCACAGCTGTTGTGCAAATTGAATAGACAACAGGTGGAAATTATTGGCAATTAGCAAGACACACTCAATATAGGAGTGGTTCTGCAGGTGGGGACCACAGACCACTTCTCAGTACCTTTCTGCTTTCTGGCTGATGTTTTGGTCACTTTTGAATGTTGGTGGTGCTTTCACACTCGTGGTAGCATGAGACGCACTCTACAACCCACACAAGTGGCTCAGGTAGTGCAGCTCATCCAGGATGGCACATCAATGTGAGCTGTGGCAAGAAGGTTTGCTGTGTCTGTCAGCGTAGTGTCCAGAGGCTGGAGGCGCTACAAGGAGACAGGCCAGTACACCAGGAGACGTGGAGGAGGCCGTAGGAGGGCAACAACCCAGCAGCAGGACCGCTACCTCCGCCTTTGTGCAAGGAGGCACAGGAAGAGCACTGCCAGAGCCCTGCAAAATGACCTCCAGCAGGCCACAAATGTGCATGTGTCTGCACAAACGGTTAGAAACCGACTCCATGAGGATGGTAATGAGGGCCCGACGTCCACAGATAGGGGTTGTGCTCACAGCCCAACACCGTGCAGGACACTTGGCATTTGCCAGAGAACACCAGGATTGGCAAATTCGCCACTGGCGCCCTGTGCTCTTCACAGATGAAAGCAGGTTCACACTGAGCACATGTGACAGACGTGACAGAGTCTGGAGACGCCGTGGAGAGCGATCTGCTGCCTGCAACATCCTTCAGCATGCCCGGTTTGGCAGTGGGTCAGTAATGGTGTGGGGTGGCATTTCTTTGGAGGGCCGCACAGCCCTCCATGTGCTCGTCAGAGGTAGCCTGACTGCTATTAGGTACCGAGATGAGATCTTCAGACCCCTTGTGAGACCATATGCTGGTGCGGTTGGCCCTGGGTTCCACCTAATGCAGGACAATACTAGACATCATGTGGCTGGAGTGTGTCAGCAGTTCCTGCAAGATGAAGGCATTGAAGCTATGGACTGGCCCGCCCGTTCCCCAGACCTGAATCTGATTGAGCACATCTGGGACATCATGTCTCGCTCCATCCACCAACGCCACGTTGCACCACAGACTGTCCAGGAGTTGGCGGATGTGATTTTGTGTGATTTTGTTGTCAGCACATTTCAACTTTGTTTTGAGCAGTGTATATGTTCTAGGACAAAGTTATATGACTACGAGCAGCAGTTACTGTTGAATCTAATAAAAAGAGAACAGAGGTGAATGATAATTAGCACAGCATGATAAACGATGAGTGGTGGTTCAGGCATGTGGGCTGGGAAAAGGCCTGGCAAAAGTCTAGCTGTACCTGTATCTCCACTAACTGAGCTTTTATTTTGTAATTATTTGACAAATTCTTTCCTCATAAGATGAAAAGGGACTGACTTTAGATGTAATGGCATTAGCCTTCTGATGTAGCCATATAATCCAATTTCAGAACGAGAAATGTGTATTTCCTGAAGAAGATGTAGAGTGCGCAACTTAAGAAGTTCTGAGGTGGTTGCTAGGGTGTTGCCAAGCGGCTAGGTGGTTGCTAGGGTGTTACTATGTTATTGTAGGTGGTTGCAAAGGTGCTGATAAGTGGTTGCTGTGGTATCCCAGGTGGTTGCTAGGGGTTTGTTGTGGTATCCCATTTGGTTGCTAGGATGTTGCCAAACAGCGGATGCTAGGGTGTTGGTTACTATGTTATTGTAAGTGGTTGCAAAGGTGTTAATAAGTGGTTACTATGGAAACCCAGGTGGTTGCTAAGGTGTCACTAGATGGTTGCTGTTGTTCCCCACTTGGTTAATATGGTGTTACTAATGAACTTATATCAATATGACAAAAGTTTTGCATCCCATTCATTTTATGGGAAAAAAATTGTCATTTAACAATGATTGTATGAAAACTGTACCTCCGATCAAAAATCTTTATACAAGCACAACTCCCGATCAGGCCGGATAGTTCAGAGATGAAACAGTGTCGATATGTTGAAAACTGTGGGATGAGTTAGTGATCCAAAAAAAATTTAACCAAGAAGATGAATAAAATACTGTCAGATAACAATAGTGTCGTGCATTGCTTTGCATAGCAAAATCACAAACTTCAAAGACTTCACAGACTTCAAATGGCTACATTGTTTTCACATAATTGAAATGTATTACAGTGGTTACTGGTCCTCCTCCTGTTTTCCTACAGAGTTTAGTTCCTACCTGCTCCTCCTTACCCAACACTAGTGTATCTGATCCATCCAATCAGGAAGAAGTTAATAAGCTGGAGCAGGTTTGGCAGACTGTGGTTCGAATTAGATTTAAAAATAAGGTAGACCTCCAGGACTAGGGTCAGTGACCTCTGAGGTATGACATCAACACAAATAAGTATTTACATATAGTTATTCTGGGCAAAAGCTGTGTTGATGTAAAATGTTTCATACATGTAAAAGCAGTGTACCTTTCCATATATCTGCTTATTCAGCCTACAGCACACATTCAGCCCAGACTGATACATAATACAGGACAGCCAATCAGAGGACACAGTAACAGAAATGGCCTCTTTAAGGGGTAAAAAGAGGTTGGGATAGGCATCAGGGGGGTCATTTAGAAGGGTACTGCCCCACCAGCAAATCATCATGCTTAATTAAATCAGCTGTTTTGCATGTTTCTTTAGTGGCAAGCAGCAAAAAAAAAGGAAAATTAAACTTTGTGTGTGCTGCTGCACTGCTTGCCATGTGAGCTTAATATAAAGACTATGTAGATTAACCTAATAGAGTTTGCATGTCTCACTTTGTATTGGCTGTTTTTAGAGAAGCACTGAATATCAAGAATTGGTAGACCTTATTTTTGACCTCTATGTACCTCCTATTGAGTTGTCCTGAATATCATGATATGTATTTCCTTAGCCTGTCTGTTTTGGTTTTTTTGCCATTTGGATGTACCTCCTGTTTTGATTCCTCTGTGTTTTTTGTGATGCCACACTTAAGATTTAGTTCTGTCATTGGGCATGGGTTTGCAAAGTTGTAGAGTAAATGAATTGTTTTCTTTGTTTGTTTTTTTTGTTTTGTTTTTTACACAAATGTTGCATAATTTAACTGTCATAATAAAACACTGACATAATGTAAGCTAAAGAAACATGTCAGGTATGGGCCTTTTAAATGCAGCTGAAACAAGAAAACTGTTCCCTAAACCACCACAAGGAGGAGCTGGAAGCCTTCTGTGTTAACTGTGGATGCTGTTAACTGAGTAGTTGTGCAAAAACAGACAATCCGTTGCTGTTCAGGATCTCCACTTCACCTTGTTTACCATTTGTATTCAGAAGGTGCACTAAGGCAAAAGTAATCAACATGCCTGCAGCCAAAACAATGTGACAAAGTTCATTCAATAGTAATGTGACAAATCATGTCTTTAAATGCTAATGTAAACTAGGGAGGAGAGCATGAGTCTGCCTGAAATGTGGGGTAATTTTGGATTGATTCCACTTTGACACAAAAGAAAATAAGAGGAGATATCTGTGCATGAAAAAGACCACTTCACTTGCAAACAGTAAGCCTGTGGCTTCATCCGATATTGAATATTTCCTGCATATGAAATGCATAGTTGCACACACACACACTGTCCTGGGCATTATTGCCTCTCTGGCTTCTGTTTGAGATATTGGCACAGTAGATACTCTAGATTAAAATGCTGATCCTAAGCTGAAAGTTCATGACGGCTGCTCTGTGACCACTGCGAGACCACTGCGATAGCTGGGTAGCTGTAATGCTTCCACTGTCAATGCACAGCAACTCACAATAGCATGCACTTATTTAATCAATTAAGAGTTACTTGGTGAAGAGAGTGCCATTTAAGTCAACATCATTCAATGCCATGTATGAGAGTTTTTCAAGCTTAAATATATTAATTCCAATCTCACCATGAACATATAAATATAGCATAGGCAGGTGAAATTATATGATTAATAGATATGTAATAATAGATAAATAGATATGATTAAATATGTTAATGTATGTGTTTGTATATACAGAACTCTACAAAATCAGAGACTACCTAAGCATTTGTTTTTCAGCATCAGGAAAAAAAAGCAGAACTCTTCAACAACTAAATATGATTTCTTTATTTGCAGTATTTCATGTCTCCATCCTTTTCTTTAATTACAGAGACTTACTTTAAGTTTTTCAAAGACGTCTGCAGAGATATTCGATCTTACAGGTTGGTAAGAAGGATCCAAGTAATCCCAAATTCAGTGATGGTGAGGTCTGGACTCCAGGGTGGTCAGTTCATTGTTCTGACACTGGTAGCTTCTTAGTTTGTATGTAATCTCAGAAATACTCTCTGAAACATGAATAGATTAATGGCCATTTTGACTAAAAAGAAGTAAATAAAGTGAAATCTTTTACTTTTGCACAGTCCTTTATGTGGCTCACTCTAACAAACTGGTACAGAATTCAAAACACATTTCAGACTAAAATCCTTTTGCGTTGATTGATCTTACACCTTAGTTATGTGTATTTTATTAAATTATGTGATTGCACATATCATTTAGCCCTGACCAAAACAACACTACTAAACAAATGCCTCAGTAGTGATGGTTTCTGTAATGACAATTTTAGTTAATGTTGAGCATAATTTGGAAACACTAGCTGGTAAATGACGTAAACACAGTTTTGAACAGTTGTACACACATAATGTCATAATATTGTTCATTAAAATACAAAAAAAGTTTTTTAAATTGCAGAAAATATGTTTCTGTAGTGATAGTTCTTGATGTTTGACATTGATTTTGAATGGGACACATTTAGAACAAAACAATGAGATCTAACTGCTCATCATAAGAGACAGGTGTGCAGTCTCACTCCTTTCTCTAAAGTGCAGGAGTGTGGCTAAAATAAAGCTCAGCTTTTGTGTTTCGGTAGTGACATGAAAATTTTTTTTTTCCTAAATTATTTAAAAATTAAACCAATAATACATCCAAATTTTCAACTTCACTTTAAGAGAAATCAATAAGGTCTTAAAAAAGTAACTTTTTATTTATTTTTTTTTATTTACAAGTTGAAATTTAGAGAGTAGAGTGACTCAATAGAAAGTACCCTACAATAAATAGATTTTGTATATTTTTACCTTTTTATTATCTTAACTAAAATTAAATGAAAGTTCTGTCTCCACTAATCCTTTAGCAAAATGTGTTACTAGTTCCATATTGAGCATTGTGCATAACTTAAATATAACAACATTCATTTTAGGCATAATGAGATTATTTATCTGAGCCCTAGGGTTTTGCCAAAAAACTGTTACTCCTTAACTTTGAAAATAATTTTTAAAAAGCATTGAGGAAAGACTCTTAAATCTTTCTAAATAGAAAAAAAAATGCCCTGACTGAATTTTTAATGACCAGGCAGATGTGTAGAGCCTAATGCTGTGATCGGCCCTTTACCTTAGCTGGGAATCTTCCAAGTGTCACTGTGTTTAGAAAGCCTGTACATTAAACACGACTTTCAAGATGTGAAAGTACTGGATGTTTTCCCACCTTCCTGCATTACTGAAGGTGACTTTGCAGTCTTCAAAAATCCCTCAGCTGCCATTATGTGTAATTGAAGGAGCCAAATCAGTGTACAGTATAATTCCAAGGTCAATCAAAATAATTATGCTAATTTTACTTAAAAGGTATAGGACTGACAGAGTCTATTTAAAACCATTTAAGCAGGTATCATACTACCTCCCCAGTAAGAATCCTGATCACGCCCAGTTGAAGTTTGCTACAGATTAAATATGGACATTTTGTGTCTAATGCTGTGCAGTTTGAAAAAGCATGTTGGCCTTTATATTGTGTGCAAATTTCATGAAGGATGGACCAAAATAAATGGCCAATTTAAATGGCCAAAGGAAATTTGTGTTTGGTAGATTATTTCTTTTTTGTAACAGTGCTTCTTGGCAATAAATCTTATACCGTTGGAAAGCCTGTTGATTTCCCTTTTAAATGGTGCCACATTTGTAAGGAACATGCATTTGTGGGATGAGCAGTAGAGCTGAGTATGTGGGTTGCGCCCATGAAAAATTTGCCAAATCTTTTCTGCCGTTGCCAAACAGCTTAATTTGCTCTTGCTATTGACACTTGTTTTGAGCTTCTGGTAACCCCAAGTGCTGCCAATCAGGTGCCTGGAAACCACGGCAGTTGGATCGTAGCGTCAAAGTGTGGAGAAGACGCGAAGAACGCTATGCTGATTGCTGCACCGATAGAGTAACATCTTTTGGTGGAGGCAGTGTGATGGTATGGGGCGGCATCTCCCTCACTGGAAAAACGAGGCTTGTCATTATTGGAGGCAATCTCAATAGATATCTAGATATTGAGATGAAATTCTGCAACCAGTGGCAATCCCATATCTCTACAGTCTGGGACCGAACTCTGTCCTCCAAGATGACAACGCTGGCCCCCACAGAGCGGGGTTTATCAGAAACTACCTCCAGAATTTGAGAGTGGAGAGGATGGAATGGCCTGCCAGCAGTCCTGACCTCAACCCCATTGAACCCTTGTGGGATCAGCTTGGGCGTGCTGTTCGTGCCAGAGGGAACAACACAACCACGTTGGCTGACTTGCGACAAATGCTGGTTGAAGAATGGGATGCCATCCCACAGCAGTGTGTGACCAGGCTGGTGACCAGCATGAGGAAGAGGTGCCAGGCTGTTGTGGCTGTGTATGGTTCTTCCACAGGCTATTGAGGCTCCTATTTGTTAAATGAATAAATTGTTAAATTGCCAATATGTCTTGTTTCAAACTTCAATCATCCAGTCCACCAAACATTAGTAGAGAGGATTTGGCAAATTTTTCATGGGCGTAACCCACATACTCAGCTCTACTGCTCATCCCACAAATGCATGTTCCTTACAAATGTGGCACCATTTAAAAGGGAAATTAACAGGCTTTCCAACTGTATAAGATTTATTGCCAAGAAGCACTGTTACAACAAAGAAATAATCTACCAAACACAAATTTCCTTACTTTTTCTGCTAGGTTTTATATATATATATATACTGCTCACAAAAATAAAGGGAACACTCAAATAACACATCCTAGATCTGAATGAATGAAATATTCTCATTAAATACTTTGTTCTGTACAAAGTTGAATGTGCTGACAACAAAATCACACAAAAATCATCAATGGAAATCAAATTTATTAACCAATGGAGGCCTGGATTTGGAGTCACACACAGGCTGATCCAACTTTGATGTAATGTCCTTAAAACAAGTCAAAATGAGGCTCAGTATTGTGTGTGGCCTCCACGTGCCTGTATGACCTCCCTACAACGCCTGGGCATGCTCCTGATGAGGTGGCGGATGGTCTCCTGAGGGATCTCCTCCCAGACCTGGACTAAAGCATCCGCCAACTCCTGGACAGTCTGTGGTGCAACGTGGCGTTGAGCGAGACATGATGTCCCAGATGTGCTCAATCAGATTCAGGTCTGGGGAACGGGCGGGCCAGTCCATAGCTTCAATGCCTTCATCTTGCAGGAACTGCTGACACACTCCAGCCACATGAGGTCTAGCGTGGTCCTGCATTATGAGGAACCCAGGGCCAACCGCACCAGCATATGGTCTCACAAGGGGTCTGAGGATCTCATCTCGGTACCTAATGGCAGTCAGGCTACCTCTGGCAAACACATGGAGGGCTGTGCGGCCCTCCAAAGAAATGCCACCCCACACCATTACTGACACACTGCCAAACCGGTCATGCTGAAGGATGTTGCAGGCAGCAGATCGCTCTCCACGGCGTCTCCAGACTATGTCACGACCGTCACACGTGGTCAGTGTGAACCTGCTTTCATCTGTCAAGAGCACAGGGCGCCAGTGGTGAATTTGTCAATCCTGGTGTTCTCTGGCAAATGCCAAGCGTCCTGCACGGTGTTGGGCTGTGAGCACAACCCCTATCTGTGGACGTCGGGCCCTCATACCATCCTCATGGAGTCGGTTTCTAACCGTTTGTGCAGACACATGCACATTTGTGGCCTGCTGGAGGTCATTTTGCAGGGCTCTGGCAGTGCTCCTCCTGTTCCTCCTTGCACAAAGGCGGAGGTAGCGGTCCTGCTGCTGGGTTGTTGCCCTCCTACGGCCTCCTCCACATCTCCTGGTGTACTGGCCTGTCTCCTGGTAGTGCCTCCAGCCTCTGGACACTACGCTGACAGACATAGCAAACCTTCTTGCCACAGCTCGCATTGATGTGCCATCCTGGATGAGCTGCACTACCTGAGCCACTTGTGTGGGTTGTAGAGTCCGTCTCATTCTACCACGAGTGTGAAAGCACCACCAACATTCAAAAGTGACCAGAACATCAGCCAGAAAGCAGAAAGGTACTGAGAAGTGGTCTGTGGTCCCCACCTGCAGAACCACTCCTTTGTTGAGTGTGTCTTGCTAATTGCCAATAATTTCCACCTGTTGTCTATTCCATTTGCACAACAGCTGTGAAATTGATAGTCAATCAGTGTTGCTTCCTAAGTGGACAGTTTGATTTCACAGAAGTTTGATTTACTTGGAGTTATATTGTGTTGTTTAAGTGTTCCCTTTATTTTTTGAGCAGTGTATATATATATATATATATATATATATATATATATATATATATATATATATATATATATATATATATATATATATATATGTATGTATGTATGTATGTATATATATGTATATGTATATGTATGTATATATATATTCTCGTGTTATTTGTTTCTTTCTTTATTACTCCAAGGCTAAAAAACTTTTATTGAAGCTATCAAGGAAATATCAGGTTGGAAAAAATGAGCTTATGCTATCCTTTTTAAAATGGCCTTATTAGCAAACAGTCCATTTTAACTAAAGACTATAAATAAATGAATGACATAAAGTTCATAACAAAACTTACAGTTACTGAATGTGTTGTCATGGTTAATATTCATATTCCTTCGGTTCCTCACATGGGACAAGGGTTCAAGACCCATTTCGGAGAGGACCTTGTGACGTTACAGAGCAGTATATTTATGCTTATGTAAATTATACTAACATATTATGAAAAATATATGTAAATATTTCTCTGTTGCAAATGGGAATGCTGTACATATTTCACATTTCAGTAGAGATGATCATATGCAATTTGGAACTACCGTCCAGTGGCCAACAGAATCACAGCAATAATTCCATGAGGAACCAGCTCATGATAGGTCAACCTAATTTCCCGTTAAAGAAATAGCTCAACCTAATTGCTAATGTGGCTAACAGAGAATGGACGCTATTAAGCGCCAGTTATGTGTGCCAAATTATGTGTTTTGCATAATGCTAAATTGTGGCTATTCACTTTAAATCATTGTTAGGAACATTAGCATTTTTGGTCCTTTAATGTTGCACATATTCAGTTTTCCTGTTTCGCAAAGTGTTCCATTAGGTGCCTCAACATAAAAGCTGTTTTTTTCATATAAAGAATTTTATTCATCAGCTCTGGCCATTTGAGTTCTGTTGGGAAACCATGGTAGAAACACTTTTACTGCTTTTCTATAGGCTGACAACAGTTTTCCAGATATTTGTCAGTTTCTGTTATATTTCCAAGATATAGTCCCCACTCCCACACTTGGGTTTGATCACAGCCTCCACCTCCTACCAATATGTTTTCTTATTTTCCCCCTTTGTCCTTGATATTTTTTGTATTTTGTCCCCAGGCAAGGGCACAAAAGGCCATATACAAGTGGCGCTTTTAAATGCTCTCAAAGCTTCCAATTGGTAGCCTCAACCAGATGGGCTGGGGGCAGCTTTATTTCCTCTCAGGGGGACAGCAAAGCTGGACGTGTCTGAAACTAAAATGGAGGACCCAACAGGGGAAAGAAAAAAAAACCTCACACAGAGAACCCAAATCTTTAGCTCACAACAGGCTCGACTTCAGAGGGATAGGAAAAGAATATAGAATGCTTTTTGAAGTTTTTTGTTTGCAGTTGGTCCTAAATCCCTCTTTTTGTGAGTTTGTTGTATTTTGGTGCATTTATTTGTTTGTTTCCTTTGTACAAACCTTTGGAAAAGAGGAGCTGAGATCTGTAGGGGTCTCACACATACTTGCTCTCCAAGCCCAAATGGTGCTGTTTGAAGCCAAGCTTCTAAAGCTGGGCCAATTCACCCTCAAGTGAGTTCAGTCAAATACGTTGAGCCCTGTGGTTCCATTCTCTATGGAGGAGAGGGAGCTGATTGTTGCAGGCTGTGTCTTTGGAGAGGCCCAAAAAGAGGGCAGCTAGAATTGCCCATTAGACTCTATCACCTATACTAGTCATGAAGCATTAGCACAGAAGTGGTATGACCAAGGAATATGTTTAAACCAGAAATGACCTTTAGTAGCAGTTTGCTTGCTTACAGCACAATATCATGTACTAGGTGCTTAGCCAGGAGAATGCCCTCCCAAGGAAAAATGAGCAGCGGGTAATAATTTCACTTGCTTTTGACAAGAACGGTAAGGTAAGCAATCACTAGCCACATAGTTTTCTCACTACGTAGCTTAAATATTACACAGAATCTAATACAGCACAATGGACAATTTAACACCAAAACCAGGCCCATGGAATATGCAAATGAGCTGCAGAGCCATGCAAAACTCAAGGTCACTTCAAAAAGTAAAAGCACCATAATAATAACACCTTCTATTTGCATAGCACCTTTCTTTCATTCCGGGTCTTTCTTTCATGGGCAGCTATAGTAAAAAAAGTGTATGCTCAGCCTGGATGGAAGATCCCAGAACTTGCCAGTGTATCAGGCTATAGCCTAGTGTGCCTGGATGGATTATAGTGTAGTCTGTTGTCATAAGTTCACCACATTTGTTTGAGGGAGAGCTATTCTTAGCAGACCGTTCATTCAGTAATTAGTTCTATGCTCTTTTCCATGGTATTTTATTTTGTTTATTTGGAGGAGTTCTTGGGTAGTTTCTTTTGAGGATAATTTTAGCATCAAATCAAAATGGGTTCTCACTCATCTTCCGTCATTCTGTGCAGAATTACTCACCTATTGTTTATATGATTTTTTCCAAGAACCCAGTGCGTTCACCGCAGAACACTGCATTCCACTCCCACAACTGTCATAGTCTGTTTCGCATGGGACAGTGATTCACTGTTCTTTGAGAATTTCATTGGGGATCTAATCCCATCTTCCTTCTGATCTCTTCCAGGAGGCATTTCTCCCAGTGGCTGGGGCCACTCGCTACAAGCCAAGGGCCACACAATGCAGGAAAATGCCTGCAGCGGAGAAAGCCAGATGGAAAGCGTGAGTGCACTGAAGCATTCTGTACCACTGCAAATATACACATAACAAAAATATAACGCAATATGTGCAACAATAGGACTTTTATCTATCATGACAAATCATTTCATTGACACACTAGCTTATTTTTGTGTTTGCTTCATAGAGGGACACACATGAATAGCAACAACAATAATAATAATAGTAGTAATAATAATAATACATCTTTATTGAAATCGCACTCATTTTAGCTATAAAGTTCAAAATTCTTTACACAAGAAAATAAGCAAAACATAAGAAAAGATTATGATTGAAAAAATAGCAGCACATAAGCACAGCACAGTATTCTTCCTTCTTACTCAAGATCTTATACAATCAGGAAATCTATGTCTACCTGAGACAGTTTGATACCCTAACTCTTACCATAGAGCCATGCTGTTGTAGTACAATTCCCTGAAAAAGACGTCATCTGGTTGCCAGCATACAGTATGTTGACAAAACCTGTATACATCATTCAGAATTAATGGTGCCTTCACAGATGTGTGTGTCACGCCATATGCACTACTTTACCATTATGGATGCTGGCTCTCTATAAAAGTGAACTGAAAAAAAATTTCAAATTTTTATTTGTCGGACCATAGGACACTTTTCCACTGCAAATATTTATATAATATAATAATATATCATTATATATAAAATTTATATAAAATATGTATATAATATAAAAAAATTGTCTGTTTTTAATGCAGTGCCACCTGAGGGCCCAAAGGTCATAGCCAGCAAATACTGTTTTTCCCCTTTCACAGTACAGATATAAGCAGAGCATTTTGTAATTTTAAATATCGTTCACTGCATCAGTGACATTCTTACATTTAGAGGAAATGTGCCCTCAGGTATTGTTATGGTGCTATATAAAATGCCACTATTCTGTTTTCCCAGAGCCCCGATTGTGGCTTTGAAGTTCAGTCACGCAGCAGAAAGGCCTTTGTGGACGTTTATTGGCTTTATTGCAGCTCCCATTGTGCATTTGTGGATTTTTACAAGCAAATGAGGTGTCAGGACATATTTCCATCAGTTTATACGGGAGGTTTAATATGAATTGTTTTCTGTATGTTCTGAGGTCAGCCACTGATCATAACAAAAAGATTTTCATGGCTTTTCAGGTTCCCAAGGGTAATGCCCAAAAGCTCATATCATTTGATATGTGGTGACATGATAGTCCTTGGCGAGAAGGAATACCCTCTTTGACTTTAATCTCATAGCCAAACATCATCACTATTTAATAATTGTATAATTTGAATCCCAATATATTTCCAGCCCTAGTTACACTGCAACAGCAGGAGCTCGTTTTCATATAGCTCACTAAATGTGCATAGCATTTCAAGGTTGGGGAGGGGTCGTGCCAATATCCAGCGTGCCCCCACTTTATTCATATTTAATAGTCTGCCAAATGCAGTGTAGCACTACGCAGCAGTAGCTGAGCTAATTGGAATGTTTGTATCTTCAGCACATCTGTGAAAACACCCTTAATTGTATCTATCGCTTGCTTATTTACCCCTTATTTATTTATGGCTTGACTGATGTGTTGCATATTTCACTCAGGTAATAAGATTAAGGTGCTGTCCGTGAAAGGGAGAGATCTTCTGTGGGGTTAATTTGTTTCCCATGAGGCATTGCTGCTTTGCTCAGCTGTGTCCAAGCTGTTGGCACTGGCTCGGAGCGACCCATCAGTTCAGACAGGCAATATGTTTGTTTGCTCTTCACCATATGCAAGGAGACATTACCACCTGTTTAGATGCCTGATTTCATAGTGTGGTGGGCATGATTTAGGAGTGAGTCATTTTGCAGTGTTGCAGAGTTTAATATTGAAAACAGAACTGTTCTTGGAAAAGTATTAAGCCTGCAGGTAAGAGGTACCATGAATTATAGATTGTGGATCTAAAATGAAAACTGCTCTGTCTAATTGGTCAGATATATACAGAAAATGACATGTACAGCTATCGGGACAGTAGCCATTTATTTGTTTAAAAAAACAAGATTACAAAACATAAAAATAAGAAAAATAAATAATGCAAAGTGATTTTATGTCTGTCAGTGTGTAAGCCTAACCATTTCCATTTCTGAACCTGAGGAAGCCAAGTATTTTGAGTTTAATATTTTCAATTAAGTGTAGGGTTTATGGTTACTTTTATTTACATTTTATTAACTTTTTTGGAAACAGGGGTGTACATAGACATATTCAAATATATATATTTAAAATGAAATTGACACTTCTATCAATTTCTGTCGATGATTTCACTTCATTTTGAAACTGATGAAAAAAAACAAATCAATCAAAACAAATTAACATGTCAATTTTGTTTATCAGTTAAGTATTTATTGTGATTACAATAACTGCATAATGACATTATGTATATTTATTACCAGTTTTCTTCTTCTTCATTTTCTTATTATTATTAGGAGTAGTAATATGGCACTGATAACAACATCTAAACAAATCAAAAGCAAATTTAAACAAAGCAGTAGCATACAAAGTAACTAGAAAGCTAAAACTAATGTTACATTGCCAGCCCGCTGTCAGTAACTGTGTAAAATTCTGATGAAGTTGTAACTTAATAGTATTTTGGAGCAACATACTAAAAGTGATTTGGATCAAATATAAATGCACTGCTCTTTTCATATATATATATATATATATATATATATATATATATAAACAACTTTATATAAACACACTGTATGTTTAAATAGACCACTGTTTACATGTGTTTACAGCCTACATGTGTCCACCCATGTTGGGGACATTTAAACAGGCTAAAATCGCACAGTGTATGTCTGGTTGGAATTCGCCGGCAGAATGTTTAAAGTGACCAATAACTTTGTGTCCACAGCGTCAGAAAGACTCATTCACTGCCAGCTTGAGTCTTTGTTCATTAGCAATGGCTTATGTCACACGGTATCATGTGGTATCAGTTGGTATCAGTGCATCCCTACTTCAGTAAGTCATTAAGAAATGGTCAAGGCAAGACATGAACTACGTAGCAGAGTCATCTGAAGACTTACCTTCAAATTCAAATGTTAACATCTGAAGTATGTAGCATCAGGCTAAGCCACAGGCATTTTGAAAACAAATGTTGTAGACTGATGAAGTAAAAGTAGAACTCTTTTGCTACACTCACCAAAGGTATCTTTGGAGAAAAAAAGGAACAGCATTTGATGAAAAGAACACTTTGCTGAGTGTTAAGTGAGGGAGTGGATCTATTATGCATGGGTAGATGGAAGAATGGATTCCATAAAAGCAAATGTAACACAGTCAGTCAAGAAACTGAAGTTGAAAAGAGGCTGAGCACTACAACCAGACATTGATCCAAATCCTACCTCAAAATCCACCGTGAATTACTTCAAGAATTTCCAGCTGAATCTTTTGGAATGGCCCTCATGGTCCCCTAACTTCAACATTATTGAAAATCTCTGGGTAGATCGTAAACATGCTGTGCATGCAAGACGGCCCAAGAATATCACAGAACTAGAAGCGCTCTCTGAGGTGGAGTGGGTGAAAATTCCTAAAGCAAGAATAGAAAGACTCCTTGCTGCCTTATCCTCAAATAGAGTTTGCAAGCTGTGTTACGGTTTGCTGCAGAGTTTATGTTTACTTCGTGGCTGCAGGTAAACAAACTTCTGCATACTTCTGTAAGATTTACTCTTTCCTTTTTCTACATTTAACAGGCTTCCAAAATGCTGTTTCTGTTGCTTATTTAGGTTTTTTTTCATGCAGTGATGTAGTGCTGGTGCTGCACATTGTACATAAAAAAAACATTTGCTTGTTGCTCCATGTTATTTCATGGTAAGTGGACAGAAGTAGATGATGAAACTGTCCTGAAATGTCATCTTGTCTTTTATTCAAGTGCAAGACATAAAAGAAACACTATGGAAAACATTTGTTTCTTGTTTAAAAATACATATAGCATAAAGCAGAACATTAGAGTATGATAAAGACGTTTCTGAGAAGTACTGATCTTCAGGTGGGCTTGGAACTGAAGACATTTTCCAGCATTTAGCTAATAACTAATCTTAATACAAATTCCAGTAAACTCACCACTGCTGAACATATTTAGCAAAGTTACAGTAAATCGCTTTCATCAGGGTGAGTTTACTCTGAGGCCTGTAAATAAAAAATTGCTGTTTTTTTTAGAAATCAAGCCCCTAGAAGGCAGCTCTTAAGGAAGTGGTTATGTCGTGACAAATAGTGCTTGTTTGTTTTCATGGGAAAGATGAGTAGCTGTTGAAGGTCAGGCCAAAAGAAGAACTATTCTCGACTGTTTAGTTCACGAGGAGCATACTGTTTGGGTCCCAGTATTATCTAATTAAAGTCAATGAAGTCATTAATAATAAATGATAAGATGACTTTTATGCGGTGCGTTGAAACCGCCTCAGGGGAGTAAGCTCAATAGACCATACCTTTATGAAGGAAATGTTTTGAAAGGCAGAATAGCCAGAGAAGAAAGCTCTGTGGAGAGAGGGTCTTTGCATGAAACCTTAGCCTTTCACTGTTCTAAGATTATGGAATAAATTCATTATGGGCAGAACTAACACAAATACAGCAAATTAAAATCGAGGGAATGCCAAACACAATCATGGTGTGCTGTTGGTATGTTTCGTGTTGGTACAATACCAGGCTGGATGAGGGGTTGAAGTATGTTGACGAAACTCTCTGTGTAATTCAGTGAGCGATTGCTTTTTCCATTTGGCCAGAGGCTGTTTGGAGAAAGCTGGTCTTCTGTGTTTCTGATCGATAAAGGCAAGTGTGTCCAGAGGGACGGGAGGCACACTCTCATCTCTCAGCAGATCAGGTTGTCAGGAGAAGGCAGGAATGACAAAGGCATCCAGATTCTTCTGGATTATTTGTCACTCTTGTAGTTCCATCTTGCACTTGAAGAATGTTATATGTGCTTGTATTTAGTTGTTAATTGGTGTCAAGGAAAGCGTGAGAGACACAGAGTGAAAGAGAGAGAGACAGAGAGATGGGAGGGAGGGTAAATTAAGATGTGAATTCTTTATTTATATTATTCCCTCATGCACTGCTGTGGTGACTTAAGATGTTTAGATGATTAGCCATGCACATCTGTTCCCGATATGCCAAATAATGATTGACACAATGATATAAAAAAATCATGAAAACAATGATGCTGTAATGATGCAACTGATCCAAATCCCCAGCATGCAATAACTGGCCTGATCACACGCATCTGATCTGTGGCTTATTCAGCCCTGTGAATCTCCTTGCTTTCATATATCCTTCAAGAAGACATGTACATGCTTTATCATTTACACAAATTAGCAAATGTCTGTCAGTAATCAAAATGCTGATATATGTGATATATCCTGCAGGTAAAATCTATATATTGAATTTAAGAAATGATGAATGTATACCTACCAACAGCTTCATACACACTATTCATCATATACATAGTGCAGATGTCTGTAGATGCACCATCATATGCACCAGCAAGAAATCTTGAAATATGATCGTTATTAATTTGACTTGTTCTAAAAGGTTCCAAAAGTGTTGCAATTAAATGCATCTTTACACATTGCATAAGAGTATTACATAATAATTTGGGTTAAGTAACTATTAAAAATCAGCCAAACACACTTCATATTTTATTTAATTTGAGCACTCATTAATCAAGAAGAAAGAGTAGGCCCATCAGGACCAAGCTTAATGGAGAGCTAATTTATTGTAACTACACAGTGTTTGTCAAGTGGTCGACTTTACTTAAAGCAGACAGAGGAAAAAATTACATTTAAATCTATTAATCATTCAGTGTGTGTTAATTAATCTGCTTGTATCACTATGCCTTATTTACTAGTTCTAAATAAGGTTTTCTAAAGTTCTAGTTTAGCTGGATAGAGATCTAGGTGGTTCTGGTTTATGGTTGAAAGCCCTCACTATCTAAACTAAAGAGACAGGGTGGAGTTGAGAGTTGATGGGGTGAAAATTGATGAGGAAAAACAGTAGGGAATATATTACTGTTCAAAAGTCAGTAGTTAATTTTAGTGTCCAGGAAAAAGCAGGGAACATAGTTTAAGCAGAAAATTTCATAAAAGCCTCAACAACAAAATATACGGTGAAATCTGTCAGTGTTCACAGTGTCAATGTGACATCGAGTCATAGTTGGCTAGATTGTTCCATTTGAAGAGATTTTTAGCAGTTTTGCAATGTTTTATCAATAACAGCTTATTGACAGCTACACATCCTTTCAGACCCATATTACTGACTTGTCTTCTCACAGTGGAGGGATGGACAGAAACATCTGTATATATTTCCAGGTTTAAGCAAGAGTTAGATTTTCTCCTCTCAAAGATGAAAGCTTTAAGTACTGTTTATCTGATGGGGACAGTCTGGGTGGCCTACCAGGTCCCATTTTCTCTGTATCTTTTACAATTTTTTTCTATAGTAGCTTTAGAAACTCCTTTTCTTCACTTATTTTCCATTAACCTTTCCTGACTAAATCTTCTTCTTTCGGCTGCTCCCTTTAAGGGTCGCCACAGTGGATCATCTCCCTCCATCTTGCCCTATCCACTGCCTCCTCTACTTTCACACCAACCATCTCCATGTCCACCTTCACGACATCCATAAACCTTCTCTGAGGTCTACCTCTTCTCCTTCTACCTGGCAGCTCCATCTCCAACATTCTTTGCCCAATATATCCACTATTCCTCCTCAACACATGTCCAAACCATCTCAACCTGGCCTCTCTGGCTTTATCTCCAAACTGCTCCACCTTCACTGTCCCTCTGATCTGCTCATTTCTAATCTTGTCCATCCTTGTCACTCCCAATGAAAATCTCAGCATCTTCATCTCCGCCACCTTCAGCTCAGCCTCCTGTCTTTTAGACATACATCATTGCAGGACGCACTACTGTCTTGTAAACCTTCCCTTTCACTCTTGCTGCTATCCTTCTGTCACACATCAGCCCTGACATCCGTCTCCACCCACTCCATCCTGCCTGCACCCTCTTCCTCACCTCTTTTTTGCACTGTCCATTGCTCTGGATGGTTGACCCAAGATATTTGAAGTCATCCACCTTTATGACCTCTACTCCTTGCATCTTCACCTTTCCACCTGCCTCTGTCTCATTCACACACATGTATTCCGTCTTGTCTCTACTGACCTTCATTCCTCTCCTCTCCAGTGCAAACCTCCACCTCTCCAGATTCTCTTCCACCTGCTCTCTACTCTCACCACAGATTACAAAGTCATCTGCAAACATCATGGTCCATGGAGCCTCCTGCCTGACCTCATCTGTCAACCTGTCCATCACCATTGCAAACAAGAAGGGGCTCAAAGCTGATCCCTGATGTAACCCTACCTTCACCTTGAAACCATTTGTCACTCCAACTGCACACCTAACCACTGTCTCACTATCCTCATAATTGTCCTGCACCACCCTAACATACTTTTCAGCTACACCTGACTTCCTCATACAGTGGAATGGGGACCAATACACTGGGGACCAGTACACTGCTTCTCCACTCATTAGGCATCCTCTCACTCTCCAGGATTTTGTTAAACAACCTGGTTAAAAAGTCCACTGCCTTCTCTCCTAAACATCTCCATACCTCCACAGGTATGTCATCTGGACCAACTGCCTTTCCATTCTTCATCCTTTTTAAAGCTGCCCTCACTTCCACCTTACTAATTCTCTGCACTTCCTGATCCACTATCTCTCCCCCCGTTGTCCTCCTCTCTCTCTCGTTTTCCTCATTCATTAGTTCTTCAAAGTACTCCTTCCATCTACTCAACACTCTCTGTTCACTCACTAGTACATTTCCCTCTCTATCCTTTATCAGCCTAACCTGCTGTACATCCTTTCCAGCTCTATCTCTCTGTTTAGCCAAACGATACAAGTCCTTTACTCCTTCTTTACTGTCCAGCCTCTTATACAGCTCATCATAGGCCTGAGCCTTTGCCTTTGCCACCATTCCTTTCGCTATGCGACTAGCCTCACAGTACTCCTGCCTATTTCCTTCATCTCTCTGGTTATCCCACTTTTTCTTAGCTGCCTTCTTCTTCTGAATACTCTCCTGGACTTCCTCATTCCACCACCAACTTTCCTTGTCTTCTTTCCTCTGACGAGACGAAACACCCAACACATTCTTGCCAGTTTCTCTCACCACCTTAGCTGTAGTTTCAAGGTCATCAGGTAGCTCCTCACTGCCCCCAAGGGCCTGTTGCAATTTTTCCCTGAACTGCCTGCAACCATCCTCCTCCTTCAGCTTCCATCATCTAATCTTTTGCTCTGTCTTCACTCTCTTCCTCTTCTTTGTTTCTAATTTCATTCTACAGACAACCACCCTATGCTGCCTTGCTACACTTTCCCCTGGTACTACTTTACAATCTCCAATCTCCTTTAGGTGGCATCTCCTGCTAAGGATATAATCCACCTGTGTGCACCTCCCTCCCCTCTTGTATGTCACCCTGTGTTCTTCCCTCTTCTGAAAATATGTGTTCACTACAGCCATTTCCATTCTCTTTGCAAAATCTACAACCATCTGACCTTCCACATTTCTGTCTTTCACACCATACATACCCAGCACCTCTTCATCCCCTCTGTTTCTTTCACCAACATGTCCACTGAAGTCTGCACCAGTCACCAATCTCTCCTCTCTAGGGACACCATGTACCACTTCATCAATCTTACTCCAAAATTCCTCTTTCTCTTCTAACTGACAACCAACCTGTGGTGCATATGAACTGACCACATTCAAAATCACACCATCAACCTCCAACTTCAGGCTCATGATCCTGTCTGACTGGTTTTATCTGGGCTTGGGACCGGCACCAGAAGTACACAAAGTACACCCCTAATGGCTGGTTTCTTTCCTGACTGAATAAAATAATTAAATAAATTAGGACTGTCTGAATTTTGTACAGTGCTGTATATATTGGAAGTTTCATGGCCTTGAGTAAAGGTAACTCTACAGGACAAGGAAAAACGTTCTAAACTTTCAATAGAAGTAAATATTTTATAGTATAGATAAAAAAAATAAAAAGCAACACCAAAATCAAAGCCTGTTTTGGGCTCAACAATGCCTTGCATCCCTGAGTACATTCTTCTCCTTGACTCTGCTGTCTTTTAATCAGGTGTCGGACTCGTCCGAGTCTCCTGAGGCATGTCCGCTGACCTGCATGGAGCCCTTCACTGTCCGCAGGCTCTCTTGTCGCAGTGTGCAGCTGCCCCCACTGGCATTCCGGCAGGCTGAACAGTACTACTGCGAAAAGAGGCCGGAGACAGAGACAGCACAACCCAGACCCACCAGCCTCCCTCTGAGAACTCCTCCTCTCATCGCCATCACCTCCGCAGAGAGCAGCAGGTAAGCATCCAGCAAAACTAAAAATCTTTAAGTGGTCATCAGCAACTAGGGCTCATACTATAGTCTTTGCAGACTAGCTCAGGGTGGATCAATGAGGATGGAGAACAAATCTTTATCCCTGACACAAAATTACAATTTTATCTGATAAATTTGTCAGAAAGGCAAAACAGTTTGGAAAATATCCTGGATGTTGGGCTGCTATAGTTTTAAGCACAATAAACTGAAATGTATAGAAATATCATAGGGATGCCCAACCAGACTATCATTTTATTCTTTGTGGCTTCCAGCAAATGACAGTCAGACGATCACAGTCTGGTTCAAATGTGTTTTGAGCATGAATAGAACAGAAAAATGGACTACATAGTAGGTCCTGATTGTTGGATTTAGGGGTATGTTTCAAAGATATGCAACAGTATTTTCTGGCAGCTCTATCATATCTGTAAAAAAGATGCACCAAAAGTACTGTAATGTGATCTCCTTGTCTGTGCTGTTTAGCATACAAGTACAGAGCATGCTTTGTTTGTATGGATTTGCTTTTGTATACCAGAAAAGCCACTAATTTGCAAACTGCATCATGTTAACTGGTAGCTGCTACCTTCCTTTCCTTGGTGACCTATTCCTGTAAGTGTTTCATCTACTTTCCTGTTCTGTTTAAGAAAACATTCCCTGATTTCTCATCTGTTGTCTGCCTGGAGATACAAAAGGTCTATTTCTTGTAAGTCGCTCTAGATAAGAGCGTCTGCTAAATGCTGTAAATGTAAATTTCCACTGAATTGTCAATAGATCACTATGGAGCAGTGATCGAATTCTGTTCAGATATATCTTGCTATTACAAGCTAACACATGATGATTTTACTAACTAATGCAAAGTCATAAATGAGAGAATGGCTGGCTCCAACTGTGGCAAACCATAAACATAACACTGTATGGTTTGTTCTGACATGCTATTCTTGAAAATGGAAGTAATCAGTAATCAGGAGTAATCAGAACAGTAATGTATAAAAAATAAAAACCGGATTACATGCAAACTTTTAACTTTTTTACTTTACTGTCACTGTTCTTTGGAGTGGTTGCTACATAATTTCAGCTGTGAACTTACATTTAGAACCTCCACAAGAAAAGAATCCGAACTCCAAAAGAAACAAGCATTTAAAACAAGCAGATTTCACCAACATCACAGCAAAAATAGCAAGCACTGCGTTTGAAGCCAAGTTCAATCTGTGTCTAGGTAGAGGTGTAGAACTTAATTACCTTATGTAGTTGCATGAATCACTATACTACAATTAGGCTTCAAGGAAAGCCGACTCAACACAAAGTGAGCTTCTTCAAATTAACCAGGAGGATTATAAGGAAGAGGCGTTCTATTAGAACACAAATTGTTGTTGTTTATCTAAAGCAAATGAGATAAATGTCAAGTGCCCCATCTAGAGACTGAGGTCTGTCAATCAAGTGCTCAGCCATGTGCAATGGCAGTTTGTCTCGCCAGCATATGGAGGAAATACACCAGAGAGCTACTGTTTTCCATCTGCTAGCGACAGGCCATTTTAATGCATGTTATTCTATGCTCTATTTTTGGCTGACTTTTTTTGGCTGAAATTCTCAGTACCAAGCATCCTGTAGGAAATAAGTTATCCTTAACACTATCCTAGATTTCTAGCAATTTTATTATCTGAATCCACCATGTGTGCATTGCAATGCAGATGGAATGCATTGAAATATAATGAGTGTTGTGTTTCTGAGATACAAATAACGCAAGAGAGCGAAAACTAAATTTAAGGCAGGACTATAGTGACGTAGGTCAAGCGTTGGTGGACATTATAGCCTGATTATGTTGATTAGACTCAGTTAATGGTAAAACATAGCAGATCGAGACATGTGTATTGCTCTTTCAAAGCCCCAGGTAACCTAAATCTGTTTGCTAAAGGTTAGTCTCACTCTTGTGGTCAATATACATGTCTTGTGAATAACTTTCCAATGTCAGATAAATGACACCAACATTCTCCTCTTTCACTGAAAACTGAGCTGATCTAATCTCACATAGCACTTATATACACAGGTAAGAAACATCCTGTCATAAGGGTAATGGAGGTTGTCCTGCGTCGACACAGCTTTGACAGAATTGTGTTCCTATAAGGAGAAACTTACTGAACTAAAGCTAAAAATGTGCAAAAGCTAACCTAGCAAGCATAATTAAGCTAGCACGCTAGCTCATCTGTCTGTCGGCCTCTCATCCATTCATTCAGATGTCAATTCACACATGCTTGTTAGAACATTAGGAACATGCAGAGACAGTTGTCATATTGTTATCTTATTTTTATATAGCACTCAATTGTAATAACATGCAAACATTTTCTGAATATTTACTCTGTGTTCCTTGGGACTTTAGAAAGGGTTCTTTTGCAAAGTTTAAAGAACCTCCATGTAATGTAAAGGTTCTAGCAAGTACCCTTAAAGTCGTATAGGTCCTTGTCATTAAGTGAATATTCATCAGGAAAGCATGGACCCAATTTTAGCATGGATTTCTGTTCTCAAGCTTCAGTTCAGAAGTAAACTTCTTGCGCATTACGTTCTGGGTAGAATCAGCAGTAGTGAAAGCGTCCCTCCCTTGTAAAGCACATCAGAGGAACTTTTATTTGATCAGCAAAAATAATCCAACATCACTCGATATTCTGTGTTGATAATTCCTGTGAGGAGAGGCTTTAAGGCAGTTCCACTAGAATGCCCCGAGAGCAAAAGCCTGTGCCTTCACACTCAAGAGATTTGCAACATGATTTCTGTGCCACAACCAGAAGCGTCTTGGTATTAGGTGATCCAGGCACTTTGTCCTTGAAGTGAATAAAATCACTGTGATTGTAAATTGTTGGGTTATGTATTCAAATTTGACATTGAAAACTGACATAAAATGTATGTGCACCTGTTATGTGACACATATTTGTGAATTTTGATGAGGAATAATGACAGCAATGTGACATTTTATACGTTCATATTTTGTGGTGGTCATGGTGCTTAAAATCAAGAAGCGAAACATCTCCAAGGACTAGCATGGATTCAAAGACCTTTTGGTTTTAATCCCTCTTTCCTTCCTCTGATTAATGCTACTATGTGCTTCACCTCATCCTCAATGGTTGCTCCTGGGGAATGGCAACAACAAGGTGTTCTTCCCCCAAGGCATGTTTTTAGATGAGAATATGATCTCTGTGCACTTTCCTTGTTGTGTTGAAGGTGAACAACCGATGAACATTTTTCATACATTTTCAACATGGTGAACTGTGGTAATATTAGCTCCATTCATACACTCACCCTCTGGAAAGACTGCTTCTACTTTACTCTATTGCAAACACTTATCTTGGATTTGCCTTGCTGTCAGTGCAGATCTCAGATGTTGAGAAGTGAGTCTCACTGTCATTAGGTTTGAAGTCTCCGCTTGAACTGAGGAAGTAAAGATGATTGTGCCTGATTGAAAATCGATCTTGATAAAGAGAGAACAGTACTGAAGAACAGATTTACCGTCGAAAGCAATTTCACAGTTAGGACGTGCAAGACTCAGAACTTCAGCACTTTTGGTTTGATCATTGCTTTCAAGCATTTGGGTTTCACACCTACATTACAGCATCAGTGCCTATTACCTGCATTGAGGAGAAACCTGAAATGATTGATTGCACTGCTAAACTAACTGACATGCTACTCATTGTACAGTGACATCAGTTAAAGATGATACTTCTACTTTATTACACCTTAAAATTTGCAGTTACAAGTGAGCTAAACTGGATGTGACACATGCCTGAGTCCTGGGGACTTCTAAATAATAATGACTCACTGGTTTCAGAGATGGGTGGAGTAGCATAATAAAACCACGCTTGAGAAAAATGTGGTGATGATATCAGAGATGTAATGATTCATGTAGGATTAAAAGCAGCCACCAAAAAGGCAACATAAGTTGGCGTGAAGAAGTATCAGGTCAAAGGATTCAAATACTGCAAAGGGTAGAACTGAGATGGAACTTTGTGGTACACCCAGCATCTGTCACCATTTTCTTGTTTGAATGTCCCCTTTCCATCTTTAATGGTACCTGAGGTGGCAGAATGTAACTGCGGTACTATTTAAGGTGGAACTGGAAAATTCAAAAGAGAAGCTGACTTCAGCTTTGTGACTTTTTAGTGTTTGACAGTTTCTCATTGCAGATTAAATGTACCAGAAAAACAGCTGGAGTGCTTAAAAATGTAAAGTAGTCTGTCCATTCATCTTCAAATGATCGATGTTCATCTTTCTCTTTGTCTTTTCGTTAGCTACTAGCTAGGGGAAATTTGTTGTCTGTGTTGCTTTGTGATCAGCTGCTTGCCAACCTTCAGGGTTAAAGGTTGGTACATTAGCACTTATAGACTACATTAACTCCAGCATTTAAGACCACTTAGTGTGAACGCTGTTTTAAACCGATCATGAGAGATATAATTTACTAAAAGAAGAATATTTT
Source organism: Pygocentrus nattereri (assembly GCF_015220715.1). Taxonomy (NCBI): domain Eukaryota; kingdom Metazoa; phylum Chordata; class Actinopteri; order Characiformes; family Serrasalmidae; genus Pygocentrus; species Pygocentrus nattereri. The sequence goes on along the minus strand of NC_051238.1, from coordinate 11,961,326 downwards.
ATTTTTACCTAAAAATCTAATTCTGTTGTGGAGCTGCAGCAGAGCAGTAAAAGAGCCACATGCGGCTCCAGAGCTGCACGTTGCCGACCCCGATCTAAAACAAAATAAGTAAAATGCTACCATTTAAAAATACACAGAAAAACAGAAATACATCAAAGTGCATGTACCCGAGTAAGCACAACTGGTTATTACCCACTCTGACTGGGTTACATATGTGTATGACCTGCATTAGTCTCACCACCCCCTTCTGAGATCATTTGAATGAAAGCTCTCTGTGCTCCTGCGGGCTGGCCTGAGACTTCTTGACTGACAGCACTTTGCATATGCAGTCGCAGCCAACAGAGACCCATTCATAGACAGCGCCTGTCAAATATGGGCGTGGTCAACGGAACCTATTGATCGACGGTACTGTAAAGGAGGCGTGGTCTTGGCGCTGCTGCTACAGACCATGGGCGGTATATAGGCAGATGTACGAGACCAGCATCTGTGGACCGGGTTGCTGGAGTTTGTAAAGTGATTACCGTAGAGCCTTTATAAGAGCGCGAGGGAAAATGAAAGATGACTTCTATAGGTATATCCGTTCACCTGTACACGGCAGTCCGCTGCAGTGGCCAGCAAACATGGCATGTGCACAAAAAACTGCCCAGGACTTATTGAAGTAAAGTGGCATTGTCTGAAAGTAGCGACATTGTGCTTTGAGACAGTTTAAGTCGTTCTCTTTGCCTAACAGACATGGATGCGATCCGCGTGAGGAAGAATTCGCCTTCTCCGTCGCGAACTTTGTCGAAGTGATCGCCAAACTGGCTCTACATTAGCTTGAATTGCTCACAGACAAAAGAACAAACTAGTGCTGTGTCTTCGGTGAGTCCAGCGAGGATGGACGCCGGTGGCAAAGTGACCCCCTCCTGCCTGGTTTCTGACAGCAGGCACGCAGACCAGAACGCTCCAGCCCCCAAACATCTGTGGAGGCAGCAGGACCGGCTGGCGCTGGAGCGCGAGAGCTGCCGCAGGAACAGGCGCGTGAAGCAGCGCGGATTTTCGGACAACGAAAAATACCTCAGGCCGGGGACCATGGACCGGACCTGCGCGGTGGACACCGGCGGACGACCTGGGCTTAAAAAATCGCGGATGTCGTGGCCATCGTCCTTCCAGGGACTCAGACGGTGAGGAAATTAAAGTTAGCCGGAGTTGGACGGAGCTAAACGCCTCAGGAATCATGTTTTGGTGCGAGAGACGTTAAAGGGGAATTCCACCCTTTTTTCAAACATTCTGAATAATTCAGTCCTTGAGGTGTAAACAGAGTCATTCAGAGTGGTTTGATGTGAAGTGCTTCATTGTAGGCAAACTTACATTCAGATTTTTACAGTGGTGTTGACCAAAAGCAGGGGGGGGCAATGTGTACCACAGAAATATAGCCATTTTATTTACTCTCCAAAACCACCACTGAACCTGTCTTCTGGGTTTAATAGGCAATGTTGATGATGGTAAATAGAAAAATTAGGTTTCTTCAGGGACTATTCACCTTGCACTGTCCTGCATGTATCCATCCACCAAAATGGATTAGTATAAATGGATTCAAATACATTTAGATCCAAAACGTCACGAAAGTTTCAGTCTCGGTCATCAGCTCGTGTATCCATGACTTTATGCAAGGGAGCTTTCAAAAGCATTGAACTCTTTAGACATATGGTTCCCATCACCTCCACAGCAAACAGTTCTGACTCTAGGTTTCTTTAGAACTGAGCATTTCACACCAAACCACTCTGAATGACTTTGTTTGTATCTTAACCATTTACTTGTACAGAACAATTTGAGTTCCCCTTTAACCTTCTTGGTCAGTGTAGCTTGGTTGTAAATTGAAATGGTGCTGCAAGTCAGATTTTCTGGAAAGCGATATACTTACTTTCCAGCCGCATGGTTTAATTTCTTATTTACATTATGGGAAATAACATGAACTTTCCCCCCTGTATTTCTGTTCTCTGTGCACATTGCCTGATACACAAGGTTAGTTTTTTCCACCTGTTTTTGCAGCCTTAACCTCTGGCGACCTTCATTTACCGCGACTATAACGAGGGAAGCTGTGGACAGCTAATGAAACCCAGTGCCTGTCCAGACTGTCTATTCGTTGCACTTGACTGATATAGCACCTTATAGGCATTTGATTGTGCAATATTATGTAACTGAATAGCATAAGGCTTTATGGCCTTATCAAGACAGGAAACTAAGCAACAGCACAGTGAAATCTGAGCACCATCCTGACTTGATCATTAGCTGTGATCATAATTTGCAAAGTGTGCTCAGCGTTGAAAATATGGTATAGTTTAAAGATGTTGTTGGGCTCACTCTTCTTAAAGGCATTGTAAAATACTGTGGCTGATTTACTTGATTGAAATGTGTGAATGTACAAAATATCACAGGCCTCGGCATCAGCACGATTATGCGCAAGAAAACTATGTTGACGTAGCATATGTGCTCCTCTGAGCCAAGTCAATTCAGACAGAATCCCCTTCACAGAAGATGTTTTAGCTGTGTCCTCTTTTGTGTCTGCAAATGGAAAGGTGACCATTAGTATCCATGCACTGAGGTCAGCACCGGGGCAGATTAGGAGCTCCGCACTTCCTGGGCTGAGTGTTTTAGTGAAGGCTTAGCCGCTCCTCATCAGAGCATCGAAAGGAGGAAGGATTCTCGCAGGTGCATTATCAGCTACAGGCTTTAGATACAACTAGCATTGTGGACCGGCCCTTTGATAATGTGTTATACTGTGTGATTTGTGCAGCAGTACGTCTCTTTCTCTTGCTTCTACTAGTTTTATCTGTGTGCTCTTTGAGGTTGAACATTCAAAAGTATGATAAGTGTGTTTCAGGCTGTAAATAATCTCACATCAAGGTTCAGATGATCAAAGCATGAAAGGGAACAGTAGCTTCAAAAATGTGGTGAAGCCGGTGTTCTGTCTGTCATTTTGAAAGATGCCCTTGGTTTTCTTCAATTTTCATTTTATCTCTTTATCTTGCGGTCTTTAACATCACTGCCTGGTTTCTTATTTGGTGTCTCCTCCCCCTCCTTTCTCTCTCTCTCTCTCTCTCTCTCTCTCTCTCTCTCTCTCTCTCTCTCTCTCTCTCTCTCTCTCTCTCACTCTCTCTCTCTCTCTCTCTCACTCTCTCTCACTCTCTCTCTCTCTCTCTCTCTCTCTCTCTCTCTCTCTCTCTCTCTCTCTCTCTCACTCTACTCACTCTCTCTCTCACTCTCTCTCTCACTCTCTCACTCTCTCTCTCTCTGTCTCTCTCTGTCTCTCTCGCCTCTGTTTCTAACAAGATCAGTGTATGGGAACATGTTGTGCACACAAGACAGTAACACACACACACATACACACACACACTTCTTTCACTTTTTTTATCTGTGTATTACATGTAAGGATAGGTACAGCATCACTTTGCATAAACTAAAAGCACCTTCGGGCAGTTCAGTGTAAAAAACTAGCCTACTGTAAACACAAAACATATGTTTATAAAAATATTCACTGGGAAATCTTCAGGGTCAACTGATCATTCAGAGAAGGCTTAATGATTTCTGTGAAATAAAGAAAAAACATGTTTTGTAATTATTAATGTCTTTTTATTTGATATAATCATCATGTTTGTTGAGTTTAGACTCTATAAATAATGCAGTAATACTCTTATTTTACTGTTAAGTTTTGATTGAAAACAAAAGGCTTAAAATCTTAAAATGTCCAATGTAAATCTGGTTAATATTTTTTTTCCTGGTGTTATCTAGGTAAATACGTCTGTTTGTTAAGATTTCAGGAGTTGGACTGAAGTCCTAACATGTCAGATGAACTCCCAGTACACTCAGGAGGCAACAGTGGAATTTAGCAGTCACTTTTTAATTTTGATGTGAGTTTTAGCCTGATCAGTGTGTTTTAAGCAGACATTAGAAATGTAAAACAACAATGCGTAATAAGCCTTGGAATGTAATAAGACTGGAATGTTAGTGTAAGGTATTCTGAGGATATTTTAGTCCAAGCAAATTTGGAGGATTTTTATTGGTCCATTCATCATGAAACTTTAACACAAACTGCAGCTTCTGTGCTCAAATAATGTAGAAAAACAAAAACGAAAAATGTTTTTTTCTGGACAACAGTGATATGTAAACTTGTCTGTTAGAAGCTTTAAACAAAAATTGGAAAGTCTTTTACAAGCCTTGAATGTCTGTGTTTAATCTAGAACAGTGTAAAATGTTCCAGTGAACTGCGACTGGCGTAGTGCTATCATACTATTAGAATCCCATAGAGGTGGTTTATCAGGACTTAGCTTCATGTTGTGGGTTTTGACATTTATGGCCTGAATTGAAGTTCTAATAGTCACGGCTCGCCCTTGAAAAAAAACCAGTGCGTGACTTATTTCACACGTACCCGATTAACCCTCTTCTTAGAGTGTGTGGAGCTCTGATTTACTTCAAGATGCACAGCTGAACTTTAGACAAACTTTTAAGAAGCCCTGCCAAAAAGAAAGAAAAACCTTGATGACTTATTTATTCACATGCATCAAGGTATGATTGAATATAAACTGAAGATGAAATAAAGCCAAATAAGTTCTGGCACTCTGATACCATTGATTATGTCTGTAATTGCTTAGAAGACAATTGCAATCCATATACTGATTACTGGAAATGGATTTCCTCTGGGACATTTGGAGGGAAATTGATGCCCCCGTTTTAGACACATTTATTTATGCCCAGATTGCATGACTCACCTTTTAATGAACGTCACACTAGAATTAATGCACCACAACCTTTTACTGTGCCGTAGAGTTTCATGATGATCAGAGGAAAATGATTTGTTTCAGATTAGGTTGTTATGGCCCAGTCCCTAAGACACAAATTAGCATGGTGCTACACTACAAAGTCTTTTCAGAGGAGAAAACTCAGTCAGTGATAATGTATGTTTTGTTTTGTTAAATTAAAAGTAAACAAAGTATGTAAATGATATAAAGCTAGTGTTTACAGTTTGTGGAGTCCATGTGTACATGATTATGATCGCAACTTTTTTTTGTTATTATTATTTATTTAACTATATCTTTATATAACAAGAAGTATCTGGCTAAATATTACTAGAATTTAAATTCATGTATTATAAATAGCCTATTTCTCACATCTTTGCTCTGGAAGAAATATTTCTGTTTTTTTGTGTTGCCATTTTAAATGAAAGGCTTAAATGTATTTAATAAGTCAGCAATTAATGAATTGCTCATTTTAAAGCAAAGTAGTTTATAAAGAAAAATTGGTACCAGCAGATAGTCAGTCTTTCAGTATCAGTACCAGAAAAGCAATATTGTGCCATCTCTATTTGTTTGTTTATTGTTTGTTACAGTCAGTTTTCAAGCAACTGCTTTAATTAATATGACTGTCACAAACAGAACAAGAGGTAGACAGAACAAACATATAGCAAGCATTTCACATATGTTGCATCATGAACTGTAATCCAAGGCTTGTTCAACTATAATTGAATTTAATGTAAACTCGATTTGTATCAGGATAAATAGAACTATTTATCCTCATAACTGTTTTCTGAGAAGACCATGACCGTTTTGTTCCTAACACTGCTTTGATCTTTTTACGGCTTTGAAAGTATTTTTTTTGTACAAGTTCAGCGTGAAATCCATGCAAATGAATAGAGAGGTGTTCTAATCATGCTGTTATTTTGCCGTAACATCACAGGTTTTTCCACAAACACTGTATCGCTCCGCTGAGGCGCCGTTGCTAAGCAACAACTTTGGCTGCTGTTGGAGACGCTCAAGCCATTTGAACGTTTTTACATCTTACTTTGCACAAACAGAAAATTGATACTTTTATGATCACATGTGACCAACAGCCAATTTGATCAGACTCTGAAGATGAGACTACACTAAATTCCCAAACTGTCAGCTGGTCTGTTTGGAGCTGGAGAACGAACTGCCAGCTGTGCAGCGAGTGAGCGGAGTTTGCTACTCTGATGTAGCAACAAGCTATGTCTGGAATTATAATTTGGCGGAAGGAACTGGCAAGATTAAAAAATATTAAATGACACGTTCACAGCCCAATTTCTTAAATATCTTACTTTATTTATTTAACTGTTTTATAAAAGCAATAGAACACTCGAGGTCGTGTGTTATTGCAAATAACATCACGGCTGTGATGATCTACGGCACTCACCAACCAAATCCCAGCCGTGATGTTATTTCACGATAACACACTCCCTCTCGAGTTACTCTGTTGCTTAAATATGACATTCTTAGGAAAAAAAAACATAAATATGAGCAAATATATATTTTTTGCAATGAACAGTGCAGACTGAAAATGCATAATATATGACAACTGCAGAGCAGATATAATACTATCCTATCGGGACATCCTAGCTTTGATCTGGTGTCATTGATATGGCGTGTGAATAGAAGTGGCTCTTATATATACACTTCCCTTACTTAGAAGTTTGAAGGTTGGCCTGCATTGTTTGTGGCAGTGCATTTTGAATGGTTAAAAAGACTAAATGTACTTCCGATGGACAAGAAGCTTTGGCAAACTCTTTGAGTGATTCTGGAACTTTCGAAATCCAGAGAGTATACAATGGCTTTTACAGCCAATTGAGTCAGAAGTTTTTAGGAGAACTTATGACGGTTAGAATTGGGACTAGCAGTGATGAGCTGAGGTGTGGAGAGGAAGACATGAATGGCAGCCTTGTGTCCTCCCAGAGCTAAAGTGTTTTGATGTGTTTGTGGAGCTAGGGAAGCCTCTGTGTCAATTATTACTGAGCCCTGTCGCTTGCAGCATCTGTGTGCAATGACCAGGAAATTTGGTGACATGCTTTAAAGGGCTACCAGTCTCATGCTGCAGCTCAAGTTCAGGTTTGAATCTGGTTACTTCTAGCATGCGCTAGGAATTTGGGCTGATAATTGTTAGAATATTATCATGGTCATAACAGTACCTTGAATCTCTGAAATGGTGACGTTGTAGGAGAAGGGAAAAAATGTTATGAAATTCAATGTAACTATTAAAGTACAGGCGTAATGAGGCCTGATTGGCTGAATATCTACAATCATATGCAGAAGTTGGGGTGCCCTGGTCAAATGACATGTTTTGTTGATTTTCTAAGAAAAAAATAAGTTAAAACATCCTCTACAGGAAACATACCTCTACACATTTTAATGCGCAGATGCTGTTTAACATATTGGGGGATAATGTGGCCTGTACAAAGGTTGTGGGACATTATATATTTTATTATTTCCACTACATTAAACTGTGTCACAATGTGTCTCAATAAATGTGTTTTCTATTTTCTTTTACTTACATGTATTTGCATGAAACTGAGTGATAAAACACGCTCAACTCACGTTGTTTGTTTATTGAGACGTAAACATAGGATTGTGAAAGCCAATGGAAAATAACTGCAAGCTGTAATAAGTATGTGGACGGGAAAATGTTTGGTAGCTCAGAGACCCTCCCTAATACTAAGACAGGAAAATGTGTTGTGATTTAACTCTAATGTTTGTTGATTTAATGAGATTTTATTCAAAGTAATTTTGGTTCATTCAGTCTGAAATGTTAACACAATGCAAATGTCAGCTGTAGTTTTAAATGATGTGACAAAATAGAAAATAAAAACCAAAATTATTATTGATATGGCAGAATGTATTATGATCTAGGATTATGGTGCAGATCAGTGTAAGCAGATGAGCTGATGATCTGATCCAAGACGTATGCACTCTGAGATTGTTTATGAATACATTCCCAAGACTGATTTTTCTCACCTAAACCTGCTCGTTATTGTGTAATGTAAAAGAAATACATCTGTTTGGGCTGTGAAAATGTGCAGGCTGTTGAGTGACAGTTCTTCATAGAAAGACGGAGTGATCCATCCACCAGTGATGGAGTGAGTATTTGGTCACTGTGGTCTTTAGAATGAAGATTGAATACCTGTCAGAACTGTCAGACATGTTTTTAAAACGGTCAGTTTAACTGTAGACATACACCTCACAGTAGCCTAATTTACAGTTCTGTATCACATAAATAAAGAATAAAACAGCTCTAAATATAGAATATACTATGTAAGAAAATATACAGCAACAAGGATTTAAGTGAGCAGAAAAAAATATTTTTTTTGTTTGTCTCAGCACTGACCGATAAATAACTGGAAATGTAAAGCGGTCATGGGACTGAGAACATTTGTTTTTATCTGTTAGATTCCCAATTCCCAACAGTGGAATTGTGCCTATTGATTCCATTGTGGTTATCTAGCCCTGCTGAGTTTTACCCAAGCCAGCTGAGGGCCTTGCGCACACACACACACACACACACACACACACACACACACACACACACACACACACACACACACACACTGATTTGTTATTGTCTGAGTACAGCATAGAACAGTGTGAGCACAAATCTCTCACAGTGGAAAAGGAAAGGCTGAAAAATACAAACCAAAAAACAAGCAAACAGAACTTCAACAGTTAAAGATCTAGCTTGTGGAGGCTTATACTTTCACTCAGGATTTTCTCTTTGCATTGGGCAGTTTGGATTTCCTTGATACCTGGGCTGCTAATGCACTGAGAGATTACATAAGTCCTGCAGTGATGGATGTTCATCAAGGTTGCCGGTGCAACCCATCACAATAGCATAAAAACAACCTGCCGAAAAGCATCCAGACAAAGAATGTACAGAAATGGGGAAAACAAATAAACAAACAAAAACCCTGACAGCAGGTTGCTATAGAGTGTCTCTGTGGTGTTTTCTCTGTTCTGATGTTCTGATGCCATCTGGTATGGATGAATGGATGGTCAGATTATTCTTCATTTCAACTGTTAACAGATGTTTTTTATTTCAAAGGACGTCACTAATTAGATGAGCTGTCCCTTAACATGTGTCTCTATTTTCCTCACAGTCTGTGGGGAAAAAAGCTCCCAATATGACTTTAGACTGCTGTGTAATTCAAATTGTAAAGGGTCCATGTTATTTTTGTTCACGTTTTTAGATCATGTAGTATGTAAGCATTCTAAAAGTGCAAAATGTACCATTCCATATGGTCAGTATATGGAAACTGAGCTTCAGAACAGCCCATTTTGAGTAGTTTTTGTGACATCATGAAAACATATGCATTTATATATACCTTCTTTTTCAACCTATAGCTGTTTAGCCCCACCCACTCACATTGAAGTAATAAGGTTGTGTTTCTGCATAAGGAACAATACAAGGCAGTCAAACAGGGCAGAAATCATTAATTAAATCATTCTTAAAAGCAGAGTTATAAAAAAGACTGTTTAATTCTAAATAATAAAGAGTGGTAGGAAATTGTAATGTAATTCGTTGGTAGATATACCATATCTACCATATAAAGGGTATAGTATTAGAGAGATTCCTCTTTACTGCATTCTGTTGCAGTTCCAGATCACTTAATTGAACCCCTGATGAATGGAATTGAGTAAAGAAAATGGCCTGATTGAGGTGTCAGATATCTACTATATGGTTCTCCTAGACATGAATAATGAGGTTAGCCACAAAAAGGCAGATAGAATGAGACTCAGTTACTCGGCTATAGGGAGAGATGAGGAGAGCAGTGAAGCCCAGGGGACTCAGCGCTGTTCCACTTCCTCGGAATGGCGGTCACTCTCCTCCTCCCCAGAAGCATAATTCTCAGGCCATGTGCTTGGCTTTTTTCAGCATATGGGTTCGTAATTGTTCAGAGAAATTTTGCAGGTTTGAATGGTTGTACAGAAAAATACTGCTGACTCTGATTTTACTTGGATAATGGACTTGGTGTCAGTATGTTTTATGTTGGTAGGTCTGCAGTTTCCAATGCTGGTCTTAGAGTAACCCTTCTTTGTGTGTTTGTGTTTTCCTGCTCTAACTTGCCTAATTTAATTAATCGCCTAATTAGCAGACCTTTCCGAAAGTACACATATTAGCAGGAAATCAACGGGCAAGGGCATTCCAGGACAATGATTAGGAACTTCAGCATTGTAGTTCTGATTGTTTGCTTGGACCTTTTTGTTCTGCTTATGGAACATAGCTGTAGTTCTGCAGTAGGTATATACAATCTGATAGCCTTTCTTTCTCAAACATACTGTTGTCAGTACAAAACCTTGTATCTCTAAAATGAAAACTTTTCAGAAAAAGGAAAACCTTTCTTTAAAATTAAGAATACGTCTTTAATGTTAATGTTGAAGATGATATTAATATATTTTATTCCAGGTCATTTTCAGCCATATCTACTGGTCTATTTCCTATGAAACTTTCATTTCATAATATAAAGAATTGACAACATTTACAAAGGACATAAAAATGTTGAGGTTTTAATATGGCAGCTGTGATGTACTACAGCGTAGCAAGTGCCCTGCGCCTTTGCATATGGTTTATTGGACACAGAGTGAGCTTAGTCTTAGCGATCCCTCTTAGAAAATCCTTGATTTAGCATCCACTCTATATGAGTCCTGAGGGGAATTGATGGAGCGCTCCTCAGCCTTGAAGACTGGCATTCGTGATGTGCATCCTTTCAGCATCCAGGAATTTTTACTTTTTAATTTCTGTGATTGACTGTGGACTTTGTAGATCAAATAGGCTGGTGACTCACATTTGAGGTGAGAACTGTAGAAAATGAATAAGCTGCACTTTTCACTGACTAAATTATGTAATTTTTAAAACCAGCTTAACACAAATCATCTTTTTACACCACTGTAAAAGTAATGAAATAGCACAGGCACAGCCCAGAAAGGCTTTAATATGATGAACTGGAGCAAATTTTCTTTATTTTATTGCTATTGTACATAAATACTTTATTTACAGATGAATATGCAGTGACTGTGTGCAGTTATTATTAACATAATTACTGAGGTTCAGAAGAATGTTCTTAAATGCAGTTCTTTTACATATTTTCTTCAATAAACTATTGTGTAGTCTCTTGCTGTGGTGTACAGCATATGATAAACAGCCTGCATTTTCAACTTTAACGCATTTAACGGTTCTCTGATTTCAGTTAAATTGCTTTCCACCTGAAGACAACACAGAAATGCAGGGAAAAACAAAGAAACATCCACAAATGTGGGAAACATAATGAAAAACGTATTGTCACTGTCCAAAGAAAAAAAGAAGTATCTCCAAAACGGAAACTTGACAGAAGTGGACAAAAACATTCTTTACTGTCAATGTAACTTAATGTAAAGTTTTTATCCTATGCTATTTTGGAGCATTTCTATTGCTTCATTATGAAATTTTCACACAATGTGAAGGGCAGGTGCTATCTTCCAATGATGAAGAAAAGTAAAAATATTGAAAAAAACTATTCAAGATTTGGAACATTGGAACATTTGTTGGACAACGATGACATATCCACTATATTGCCAAAAGTATTCACTCACCCATCCAACTTATTGAATTCAGGTGTTCCTGTCACTTCCATGGCCACAGAATAAAACTGTATAAAACATGTATAAAACCAAGCACCTAGGCATGCAGACTACTTCTACAATCACTTGTGAAAGGTAGCAATTGGGAACGACAACAACTCAGCCATGAAGTGGTAGGCCACATTCAGTGACAGAACGGAGTTAACACAGGCTGAGGTACATAGTGCGCAGAGGTCGCCAACTTCCTGCAGAGTCAATCACTACAGACCTCCAGACTTCATGTGGCCTTGAGATTAGCTCAAGAGCAGCGTAGAGAGCTTAATGGAATGGGTTTCCGTGGCTGAGCAGCTGCATTCAAGCCTTTTATCACCAAGTGCAATGCAAAGTGTCGATTGCAGTGATGTAAAGCGGTGCCACTGGACTCTAGAGCAGTGGAGACGTGTTCTCTGGAGTGACGAATCATGCTTCTCCATCTGGCAATCAGATGGACGAGTCTGGATTTGGCAGTTGCCAGGAGAACGGTTCTTGTCTGACTGCATTGTGCCAAGTGTAAAGTTTGGTGGAGGGGGGATTATGGTGTGAGGTTGTTTTTCAGGAGTTGGGCTCAGCCCCTTAGTTCCAGTGAAAGGAACTCTTTAAGGCATCAGCACCAAGGGATTTTGGACAAATTCATGCTCCCAACTTTGTGGGAACAGTTTGAGGACGGCCCTTTTCTGTTCCAATATGACTGCGCACCAATGCAGATTCACAGTGAGATCTGACCTGAACACGATAGAACCCTATGGATTAAGAATGGGATGTCACTCAAGTTCATATGCGTGTGAAGGTAGACGAGCGAATACTTTTGGAAATATAGTGTAGCTTAACCTATTTGTTTATAATTACAAAAAAGTCCTATAGATAGATAGATAGGTAGGTAGATAATGTGTTAGAGTATACCTTGTTTCTAGAAGTTAAACTACTTAAACTTTGATCTGCTTTAACCAATTTTGGACACTAGCTAACTCTAGAGGCCTACCTTATCAGCTCTTACAATGCCAGGCAAGTGTGAGGCTGCTGTAAGATTATTCTAGATTTTTGTTCTAGAATAGCTTTTTTCTTTTAGATTGCTGCCAGTGAGAAAGAATTTAAGAATATTATGCATTTGTTTTTTTGTATATAACAATATTCATTATTTAGGAAAGTCTTTTTCTTTTGTGGATTCTTTTGTGAATCTTACTTCTGGTTTTCACTATTCTAGAAAGGCAGCTGTTCACACCAGTCATTGGTCCACAGTCTGAAAACAGCCTCAGTGCTAATGCAAACAGAATGAATTTGCATTCACTGGTGGTCACAACCTTCCGAAGAGCAGCCAAACACAGCATAATGTTGACATCCTGCTCTAGGGAGCATGCAGGTTGGCTGTGGCTATGAAGTTAGCCCATGACTGGAGCATGTTACCCAGAGAAACATGGCTAAATCTAGCCTGTGAGTGGAGCATACCAGGGGCAGGGCAGACTGTGATGGGTTGCTTCTTGACCCATGAGTTGGAGATGCTTGTTACCAGGATGCATAATCAGCTGTGACCATGAATTTAATTTGTTGACCTGGCAGATGTTACTTCATTTATTTAATCAGTCCTTTTGTTCTGCCAATGAATCTCCATTCATCTAGTTCTATTTTTACTTGTTAGGGCTACACCAGAAGGGGGAATTGACTCTTATTGTGACTGAATGTATAGTGAATGAAAACCTTCAGTTGAGGAACAGCTTGCGGTTGGCACTGCTCTGTTGAATGTGAAAGTCAAGTGGTTACTCCTCAGTGACAGTTTTCAGTTTTTCTTAGAAATGCAGTGTGATATGTTTAGTTTATAAGAGACATCTCAAGAGTGAAAATTCAGCACTTGTCAAGCATGAATTGTGTTTACACACACATAGAAAAACTACTGCACGGTTGTGCCTAGTCTTGACAGTCCCAGCAGTCAGATTCAGTACCATTAATAGGAAAGAGACTGATGGTCGCGTTTGCCACTTGCCAAAGAAGAGTGCAGTAAATAGCACCTCATCATGTCTCTGTGTTTATTTGGTTCACTGGAAGAAAATGACTTGTATTTCAAACATGATTCCCTTCCACAAATAAGCAGATTGATTCCACTTCAGAGATCCTGCTGCAATGCTGCAGCCAGAAAATCAAAGCTACATTGAGTATGATTATTTTGGTAGTTGTAGGTTTGAAAGGTCAGGAATAGGATTATGCTATTATCTTTGATTGTGTACACCAGTACATAAAAATCCCATAATCATATTTGCAATATCCCATTTTTGGTCACAGAAAACTAGAATTGTTATGGAAGCTTGGTTTGCAGTGCAGTCAAGGGCCGTCATGACTGCACTTGACTATCTGTCCTCCTCTGCACCTTTTTTCTTTGGTATGCTAGATCTACTGGGTATTGCATTTCTCACTTTCATCACAAAGACAGAACTGCTTTGCTGTGATGAAATGTTTGGATAAAAATAGACCTCTCTCCTGTTTTAGATTACTTCCTGTCCGTAACGTGATCAATAGTGTAAATTAATGTCCACTACGTATGTGAAATACTACGTTTGATTGCTTGAGACTCAGATGCAGACAGTAACCAATTCCATCCATCCATCAGATGCTATTTCAAGGGTATCATGTTATTACCTATAGGAAAGAATGGAATGCTTGGCAAACCATATAACCAGAGCACCAGTAATAGCTTGATGCCCCCCCCCCCCACTTTTCTTGGCTATTCCCTCTATAGAGCTACCCGTGTGCTAAGCAGTTCAGCTAGGGCCATGGAGCCTTAGTCAGTTTCCACTTCCCAGCACCTGCATTTATAAATGAGTTAGCCCCATTTGACCAAGGCCTGAGATCATTAATCAAGCAGATGTTATACAAATTGTCAGAGACCAAGGCCCATAAGACATGTGCCCTTTTTTTGCCTATTCAGGAAGTAACTGGGTAATGAATCCGCATTTAAAATGCATTTAAGATGTTGATAAACCTGACTGCAGAAAATTTTTGCCTCTCTCTGTCTCTCTCTTTAGTCCAGTTATACATTGCTCCAGTTTGGCAAGTCTTATTGTTACAGCTAAGGTGAATTTAGTTGCCTCACAGGAGGGCTTGTGCAGAATAGCATAAGTCATTGTATAGGCTTCAGTGGTTTGAGAGAGGACAATAAATATATATGAGGGACCGCTTTTATTTTGGAATTGATCTGAGGAGAAAGTGAGTATTATTGTGTTATCTCAGTTATTGTCTATTTTCTTCATTTATCATACTGGGGTAATGTACACTAAAAGATGCAAGCACATGCAGACAAAAGGTTTTTGGACAGAAATAGTTTGCTTGGAAACCTATGTGGAATTATTTTCACACTAGCTGATTTCGGTCTGAATATTGTACATCAGGGGTATCAAGGCATAATGAGTAGAGAGCTTTTGACATGCTGAATGAGTGAAGCTTGTGCTCTTATTTATCTTATTTATAAGAGAAAAGAGTGTCATTGTGGTTGGCATACGGCAGATAAATATGATAAATATAGTGAAGTTTACTGTGGCTGACTGTCTCTTTTTGTCTTTCTTGTTTCCCCCTGTGCCCTTTCCCATGGAATTCTATTGGTACCTCCCTGATGGCCAATTACTCCTCCAAGGTAAGAGTGTCTGGGCTTCTTATAATAATTCTAGAGAGGTTTTGCTGTATTTCTTCCTGTCTCCAGGCTGCATTTGATTAAAGCTTTACAAGGGCTTTGTATGTGTCTGCATGTTTTATACAATATAATTTTTAAGTCTATAAATGTGAGAAAGAATGAAAAAAGGCAATAATTCCTTCCCATACTGTAAAGGACATGTTGTCCGTGGTGGTATGCCTACCTGTCACGGATTTCTCTGCTCTAATGAGAGGCTATTGTTTGGACTTATCTGACCCCACATATTACAGAACAGGCGTAAAGCATGGCTGCAGGTTATTTTACTTATGGTGACGTCCCCATTTATCTGCAGCCTTGGATCCTGGGCATGCGGCATACATTATTCAGTGGTGGAAAGCGTGTTGTCGAAATGAAATGTGTTTTACTCTAATTTCCCTTCCCTTTAATGAAACCATTAGCACAAGCTTCATTTTTATCCGTGTTGGCTGCCTGGCTGATAGGCCCTGACTGCAGCTTCTGGCAATCGGCGCAATGAAGTCTGTGTCTCATCGACACGTGGGTGTGCGAGAGATTAATAGCTGGACATGGAATTCAATATTTGCAACTTGCCAGAGGGCTAAGAAAAACAGACGCGCCTCAAAAAAGGAAAAAAAATAGAAGTTAAATATTTAGTTATGCGTTGGGTTCATATTGATGTCATAAATCAGGGCTTTTTTTGTGATTGCTGCATCCTTTTGAAGGGGATGAACTCTGTGTGAACCATTAGGTGATTTAGCATTTTCTGTGTTTGGAATGCAGTGTCCAGCATGTTTCAGTTTGTGCACTGGCTGTCTGGTACCCCTTGCTGTTTGGTCTTGTGCTGAAGGGTCCTGGAGTAATGAATCCAGGGGCTGACATGGGTTAGTATTCCTGAAGGTCTCCTCAGTTTTCCAGCATCCCTGTGGTTCATCTCAGCAGGGCTGGAAGACAAACGCAGAGGGTGCACCTCACATGTGTCCACACACACACACACACACACACACACACACACACACACACACACACACACACACAATGCCATGTATAAAAAGAAGAGCGGAAGATCTCCAGGACCAGGATTAGGCACCCCAAATTAGAGGATTGGATACTTCATACAGTTTCCAATACCAAAGATTTCAAGAGGAGTTTAATGCTTTACACTGTGCCTGCTGATGGTTGATGGTCTTTACTTGAATTGCACTACTCCACGTGCACTGTTGTATATAGTACTGTTGTACATGCCTTTTGTATTTTTATTTTTATGCATTCTATCTATATATTTTTTTATATTTGCATAGAGTATTTATTTATGTGGACTTTTGCATGCCTATTACTACTTGTTTTTATGTTGCACCTTCATGCCGAAGCAAATTCCTAGTCTGTGAATCCTGTTCATTGACAATGGCAATAAAACTTCTTCTGATTCTGATTCTGATTCTGATTAATAACGGCCCCTGATGATGGTAAAAACCAATTTACCCCTAGCTTAAAACCATTGTTCATTCATTGATTTATTTTATGCAAACCATAGCAAAACCATTTCCACCAGTGAGCTGTGAACATAACAAAATCTTTAAACATATTTGGTTATATTAATACTACGTTATTTATATCTAGCATTGATAAGATTTATAGAGAAACAGGGCTGTTGAGCTATACAGGCCGATGCCTATATAAAAGGCGTCATATGGCATAGTGCATGTTTAGGACATCCTCAGAAAAGCGTGTCAGGTTTCAGACAGACATAATGGCTTGAGGTCTCGGAAAACCACAGTCAGCTCTTGTACAGTGAGGCTAAGCTAAGCAGCTACAAACACCCTAAAAAATGAATTATAATTTCATGACCACATTACAGGTGACAGTATTTTTCAACTTTTGATGAACTGCTCAATTACTGTGTTCTTTTTATTTTTTATTGTTGTTATTTTTATTCTTGTTGTTGGTGGTGTTATTACTATTACTCTTATTATTATCAGTATAAGAATTAGTTGCAGCTCTCTATGCACGTGATGATGCTCATCTGCTCAAGATGATACCATTGCAGCACATTCAGTAGCCACTGTTTGAAGGCCCTTTTTGCTGTGTTGGATGAGAAAACAGACACAGTCATACATTATTAGTCATCGAGAAATTTCAGATTCCCGTCATTACAGAAAGTCATGGAATGTGAGAGCTGCTGGTCAAAAGCCTGAGAGAGATTAAAGGTGGTGATGTGCGTGTTTCGGTCTCTTGAGGTTTGAAAATGTCACAGACACTTCTGCTCACTCACCAGGGGTTGGCACCGGCTCAAAATAGGCAGCCCACTTCAGCTTGTATGCAAGACAAGTATTGCGGAAAAGAGTAGAGTTACTGAGGTAGTTTCCAGCCACTAATAACATTTACTTCATCCAAGAAATTTATTCAGGGTTTTGGAACAAAAGAATTTCACTGATTCCAGATTCTGGACCGAAAGACCCCTTTGTTCATCTTAGACTGCTGGTGGAAGAAGGCCAGGCCTGTGCTCTCAGCTGCTGTTGGCTGATGATAATGATAGACTGTCTGCTTTCTGGGTTTTGAACACTACAAAACTGAGAGTTTTTGAGTTTTTGAATGAGATCCATAGGTAACTACTGAGAGTGTAACAATGCATTCAGCCTACAATTTGATTTGATTTATGAAATGGTGTTTAAGCGAAGAAAAGTGATGGTTATGATCACATAAAAACACAGCTTACTGACAACCTCAGAACTAGATGCTGAGCTGGGTATTGGCAGCAATTAACGATGCACCAATTCTGGTTTCTGTACAGCTAAATTGCCAGATGGACAGATTTTAATTAGAAATTTTTACTCCGAAGTTTGCACTGTGTGGGGTAAATGAGCACCATGAAACACACTTGCATGTAGCAAACTTTATTTGCTCTTCTATGGGCCAAACTGGCAATGATTTTTTGATTACTTGAATGACATGAGTCAAATAAGGTGCTTCATCAAAAGTAAAGGCAGCTGGCTATTTAGCACTGTGAGTCATGCATAATTATGCTACAACATAAGTGTAGCAGCAGCCCTCATACAGCACAAGTGCACTTACCTGTCACTCACATCATAAAACTACAACACACATCTTCCAGAATAAAAACAATAAATTGCCCAATTCCTGATATTGAGCAGAAATCTACAGAGTCAGATCTTGATTATCCATCCATTGCACCAACTTCACATTATGATATGCATCACAATACAAATTGTATCACAATATGATACAATGACATGTACATCAGACATTTTTTGGTCAATGTTTATTTTAGAATTTATTTAAAAAATCAATAATGAATGATATTAGAAAGTAATGAATAATTAAATTAGACTTGAGATAATTATAATGACGTTCAATAATGAGTTTGTTTGCTATATGCTTGTGATTCATTTACATGATGTTACTGATTAGCGTGTGCGTAAGCGGTTCATTTTAGGTTGGTGGTTTGTTTACATTGATGACAGATTTGAGTCACTTACTTAAACGAGTGTGTTAGAGAGGTCGGATCTGAGCAAATAATTGGATTTGAGCAATGAGGCTTGTAGCATAAATGTAGCCAAAGTGGCTCAGGATGAATTTGAAACTAACAATGTAACAAAACAGCAAATTTGTGTGTCCATGCAGCTCTGAAAACATATGATCTCTGTCACATTAAGGTAAAAAATCTGAATTGTGCAACTTCAGCCTGGTAAAAAGGCAGTATGGCACATATATGTGTTATTGAGAGTCTGTGGCTGCAAAATTATCAGTGAACACTAAAATGTTTACTGATGAACAGTTAATACAGCATACAACAACACCACAGCAGCATACAAACTAATGTCTTATTATTTGATTGCAAACTTTGGTATTCAAGCAATGTGATGGCATTAAATAACATAATGAATAGAATGTCCATTCTCCACTAGGCAGTCACATTTCCACAATGCACATTGTTAATTTCACATTCTGATGTCACGATGCATTGTTAGACCACTAATAACTAAAAACAAAACCTTTTTTTTATTTCTGGTGTTGGTTTACATTGTGATTGAGAGCCAACATCTGAACAAATAAAACAAAATCCCAATCCCAATGATCCCAAAATCCCAATGATGGTCTTGAGTTCTGAAGGCCGGAGCGTGCTGTAAGAGTGTGCACTGTTTACTGTGGAGGCCATTGCTCTATTTCTGGTGTTGGAAGTCTGGGGGTCATGTCCGGCCCCCATCAGTGACTCACAGTTTGCATCTCCGTAAAGTTTATTTTCCCAGATTTTTTCAGGACTACTACAGAAAACTGCCAACAGACTGCTCCAGACATCAGATTAATGTTGGTTTTTTTTCATAATCTATCTATCTATCTATCTATCTATCTATCTATCTATCTATCTATCTGTCTGTCTGTCTGTCTGTCTGTCTGTCTGTCTGTCTGTCTGTCTGTCTGTCTGTCTGTCTGTCTGTCTGTATTTGTCAATGTCTATCTGTTTATCTACAGGAATGGAAATGTGCGCACAATCTAACCTGTACTCAATCCGAGGAGATTAGCATGAGAAGCATGAGGAGAAAGAAGTGAGAGAGCCCTGACAGAACGAACAAGACTCTCACGATTAGTCTCGCTATCTACAGCTATATATCTATCTTATCCGTCTGTCTATCTACAGCTGTATATCTATCTGTCTGTCTATCTACAGCTATATATCTATCTATTTACAATTTTATATCTATCTATCTATCTATCTATCTATCTATCTATCTATCTATCTATCTATCTATCTATCTATCTATCTATCTGTCTGTCTAACTGTCTGTCTGTCTATCTACAGCTGAAGCGAGAAAATATTTTTCTATTTTTTGTTCTTGATTTGCTTCGTTTTTGATCTCTGATGACATTTGCAGAAACATTGCTCTACCCGGCTCCAATAAAATAAAAAAAGAAAGCAGTTAATTGAGCCAGGCCAAAAGACCCGAGTGCTTGTTCAGATTTGCTGCACTCTACGCATAAATTACAATGTGAAAAAAGGCAAACATTGTGTTCTCCGGGCTCCTTAGACATCCTGTTATGACATGTTTGTGATTCATACAGTGCTTCTCTAGACAGGAGGCTGCTCTCTCTGTACCTGATTGTAGTCTAACTGCTGTCTGTTGTCAGGAGCCTATTGTGACTGGCTCAGCCAGGGTCAAAAAGTCAGAGTTTGACCTGCTGCATGCACGGAGAAACCCAGCAGGACACCACGCTGCTGAATCTGCTCTCCTGACATTTCTGCCCTACTTCATCAAGGTAGGGCATAAAGAGAGGGCAAACCTAGATTAGTTTGAAGCTGAGTTTAGTGAAAGTACATTTCCATTTAGTATTTGTTCTGGCCTGATCTATTTCATGTAGTCTGTTTCTGTATTTGTGTCTGAGTGTGGAGGAGGCAGTGACCCAGTAAGCTTACTGTTGCGAAAAGCATAGACACATAGCCCTCTTCTCACACTAAATCTCTGCCAATCAGGAAACATGTAAAGAAATGATTTTTGAGTGGTATTTCTCTACATGTCAGTAGTGTTATTCAGACTGTTGCATAAGAGTGCAAAAGCAGGCGCTCTCTTTGCAATAAACACGTTGTCTGACTGTGCTGTCATGACATGTCATCGTCCTGATTGGGTTACATGACATCTCTAACTGTGAAAAATACATTCTTCACTGTCAGGCCTGTGTGGATGAATGTTTTGATAAGAAAAAGGAGACCTAAAGCCTATCATTTCGCGCCACGGAGTGATTATGAATGTATTTTTGTATAGAATGCAGTCTGTGGAGATCGGCTTTCAGCTGCACTGTAATTTCGGTCTCGATGAGTCACCCCCCTAAGAAACAGGCACATAAATCTCATGCTATCAGATAAAAATATGTGAACTTCTATTACACATAGGTTATAGGAGTGCACCAAGCAGTGTGTTCCTGAGTTGTGTAACTGAATGAGCTTTTTTTTTTTTTAAATACAGCATCCACTCAAGCTGGATGAGCAGATGGTGTGGTCTCCAAAATTCCCACTAAGGGCAGTGTTAGCTCAGCTGGTCAGAACACTGAGATGTTAAATAATTATCTTGTCCAAAGACAGGTGATTGAAATACTCTGGAAAGTGAACTGTGAAAGCATCAGGTCTTGACTCTTCATTTTAATAAGCACAGAAATCTCCGTTATTTGGAACACAGGTATGTGGGAAGTAGAGTTTTTGTCTAAGACAGTTCTGCCCTCTTGTGGTGAAATTATATACAGCATTTAGTGATGCAGTATGTGTCTTTACAGTGTACCAGCAAAATACAGAATTGCAGATTGAGCCTAGCAATGTAATAACTCACATGCAGAAACTGTATTGCTATCATGGAATGAATATTACAGACAGTCATTTTTGATCACATAGTTGGTTATTATGTAAGCAAAGTGCAGCGCAAATGAAATTACTAACATTGCTGCAATTGTATTAGCATTGTTTTAACCGACAACAATGTTCTGTGTGAGTAAAGACTCTGTTAGACAGTGGGAGCCATGTGTTAATGAGTTCTGCTTTAAGTGGTGGAGTGAGTGCTGCCTAGAGTGTGCTGAAGAAGAAGGATTCTTTCATCAGAAGGAGTAGCAACAAATATTATTATGATGCATCATTCTTTAAAATATGCACTAATAGTGAGTTGATGTGCTTTTCACCAGTGTGTAACTTGAAACTGAAGAAAGTAGCAGAAGAGGCTGATATATGACTACACACTTAAAAGCTTCTGAAGATTTATGGCCAATTCTGATTCAATTTTCGTTACTGAGTGATTATGGTAACACTTTATTTGGACGGTCCACTGTAGATGCTTTGTAAATGCTCATTATGTCTGTAAGTAACATTCAACTAAATATCCATAAAATGCAACTGAACTTCAGGTTCAGTGATAAAGAGTTTATTAAATCTATTCCAAGCCCTAACTTTAACCTCAAGGGAAAACATACATCTACACCTAACCCTAATCATAATGTTGTTGATAGATGTAGAGCATCTATTGGGGACCATCCAAATAAAGTGTGACTATGACTTATATTAGCCTGATGCTCACACAGTGGGTTAAATGACCACTTAAAGCACACTAGCATATTTCTTTTTTGTTGGCCAATGTTGCAGCAAAAATAAAATAATTCATTTTAATTAACATTATTTGCTTTTTAATGAACCAAACTGGCCTTTTACAGCCTTAAACAAAAAAGAAATCACGACCATTTCAATCACATGAGTCAAATAAAGTGTTACAATGAAAGGAAGAAGCTATTTATGTTATTTATGGCATAAACTTGACCAGAACAAAAGTTTTTAACTAGCTGATTCTGATCTTGACCGATTCTGATCAAGCATCCTTTTTTCTAGTGTAGTAAACATAGTTTTGGTTTGCACAGGTAATGCATTTCATTTAGCACATTACAGCTGCTGTATTGCAAACATTTATAAATCATACCTGACGTATAAATTGTGAAAGATAATCTGAAAAACTCAGAATACTTTCAGGCAAATCAGTATGCCTCTCATTGTCATACACTAGACATTAGAACTAGTTTAGTGCAAAAAGCAGCTATTAAGTTTTCTACCCATGAAGAGGATTGATTGACTGAGGGGGGATCACGCTGTGTATAGTTGTTTATTGGATTCAGAAATATTTTTGTTATGCAGCCTAACAATTTTGCAGGGAAAAAAATAATGAAAAAGAACTGTGACAGTGACTTCATTTCCATATTCTCCTATTGTTCTGTGAGCACTTTATAGAGCTGAAACTGTCCTTGCTGCAGGAATGATTCCTATGTAAATGTATATGTGGACAGTCCTGCAAACTCAGTTGTCTTCCCCACAGTCAGAGAAGCAGCAGTCTGGAGCAGATTATTCATGTATTCGTCTCAGTGTGACCTTTTGTGGAATGAAGGACTTATGTCCCCAGTCCCCCCCCCCCCTTCTGCTGGCTGTTTCAGGTTGGTGGAGTGGGGATGCTTATTGGGAAGACGAGACAGAAGTGCATTTTTACTTGTCTTCTTACTGTAAAGGAGCTGTCAAAAGGTGCTGAAGCTACACTGCTGACGTGAAGTTACAAGCTTGGCTTTAGTAACAGAGATCCTGCCATTCTGGCTGATGGATGCTGTCTTGTAGTGAACTTACTTGAAACCCTTGTTGGCCACTTGATTGAAGTACCAGCGTATTGCATTGATTCCTAACAGGACATTACCAACCCACCCCCCCGAGTAATTTTAATAGACCATGTATGTTGGCGTGATATTCAGAAAATGTAATGTTCAACTAATACAATAAATAGTAAAAGCACCAATTTGATAGTTTTCTTGCTTTTAAATTTTTTTCACTTGTGTAAGTGCTTCTGTCAGACCTCATTTCATTTAGTTGCCTTATTGTTTAAAGGTATTGAATTGATCAAAATTGCAGTGGCGATCATAACCCACACTGATGCATGTGGATCCACATGTGCACAGCTACGTACCTGTTGGCAGATCTCAAAAAATCCCAGTGATTTTCAGTCATACCTCACATATCCCACTCTTTGGAATCCCCTCTGATGTCTATTCCCAAGCCAGAAGGGGCCACCACATTTTTATGGGGTGTGAAATTGACATTGATGGACTGCACATCATCTGGAATTCACTGCATAAAGTTCAACTTTTTGAAGTTGCAGTCAGTTGAATCCCTCTCCAAGTGTCACTCTGAATATTTTAATACAACATAATTTGATGGCTTTCTTTCCTTGTCCATTTACACTGAAATAAGTAGACTGGGCCACAGTTATGTTCATAAACCCTGAGTTGCTGTTTTTCATCTGAGGATCCATAAGAGGGCACCCTGTTAGCACAAATATTTTCTAGCAGTTTCCTTGGAGAGATCTTCAGCACTCCTCAAGAGGGCGCCAGTGTTTTGTATAGGCAAGAACTGCCAGCACTGTGCTTGATCTTTTTGGGTGGCTGCTCTTATATTGTCATTCTTCTGTTGTATTGTGTTTTATAAGCCTGAAAAGGAAGATTTATAGGTGGGACATGTTTTATATGGACATGCATTGAGTATGTTATCTGCAGAGTGTAAATCTCTGACCTCATAACAGTACTTTGACTATGATTATTTAAGAAATGATTCACTGGATCATAAAATCTCTTTAAAAAATCTTAAATTTAATCAAATAAACATTTAATTATAATGGCACAATTCCTAATTATTTTATTACAGTAGTGTAGGCAATAAAAACGAGGTTTTACAGTAGCTTATACTTTATTAAATTTTAATACATGTGATCATGATCAATTATAACATTTCAAATTCAATGCAGGTGAATCAGTGCATCATAATGCATTGATGCATTTTACCAATTAGTGGTACCCAGGGGCATTTCACACTTTAGGCCACCATAAATTTAGAGACTGTGACCCGAGTGGCCTTGGAGATCTTTTAACAAACCTGTTTGGTTAGGGATACTTTAATTCTGACTAAAGCAATGGTCAATATCTCTGGTGACTGTAGTGGTCCCTTCTGCTGAGCTGGTCTGCCTGTTAAATAAACAGGTGTTACACAAAGGGGCCATCAGTGCAGTAGTTAAACAGCTCTTAATGAAATTACCCTGATTGGATGACATCAGAGCGGACCAAATCAGCAGCGGGGACCACCATGGTGACCACAGTGGGAGTGTTCTTATTAATATAATGTTTTTAATAAATATGTCCCTTTTCAAAGCAACTTTGACAGTTTCGTGGTACTTGTGTGGTAATTGTAAATGCAGTGTATATACAATGTATGAATATTGTAGTGTCGCCATAGAATAAGACAAGGAAAGATGTGCACTTTAAAGGTGAATGCTCTTTTATTGAACAGAAAGAAACCTCCACTCAGTGTTAGCTGACGCGGCCAGAAAGCAGGCAGTTGACCTCTAACCATACAACTCTAACACTGATACTACTACCCCACAACCCAACACATCAAAGCACGAGCAAGACACCAGAAGCTTGTTAAGCCAAAAACAACCTTGTGTGACTGCTTTGCATGGACATGCCTCCTGAACTCCCACAGCAATGCAGGCCAGTGGCGGGATGCCAAAATATGTTTCTATTATTCTGGCCCCAGTTGCTTGATTTTGCCCAGATGATTCGTTGGCTTGGTGGCCCAAGTTGCCAGTGTGAACTTATATATATGTCTACTCCTGCCAGCATAACAGTATTCACAGTCTGTCATTTGTAGTGTATGTTTTTCTCTTATCCTGCTTCTGTGTATTGATGTTATGTGTCTATTGTCCCGAGCTTGGCAGCATGTTTGTATTTAGAGAACTGGGGTTTTTGGTGGTGTGCTGTGTGAAGCTTCCCAGCTATGACTCAGAGCAACTGTGCTGGCACCAGAATGTACAGAGTTCTCCATGATCAGCTGGAAGGCAGTTAGTCATGCAGCGTAAAACTCCAGCCAAGCAGCCAACCTGCCCAAGCGCCCTTAGAGACACAGGCAATGCGTGCCTGTTCCCTTCTGTTCTGCACTCTGTGAATGCGTGTGCATCATGTATTTCTGTGTCTGCATGCCCATGCCTCCGTTCGTTGGACCAAGGACTGCCTCCTGCAGATTTGTGTCTTTTCATTCCTCTGGTGTATTTGCATCTCAGCGTCAGTTTTTACCACACACAGACATGCTCACACACTTGTCTCTCCCCGTCCATGTTGCCAAGGGTAACAGGAGTGAAACACAGGGAGACATCACATGGGGAGAAGGATGGGTGGGGGGTGGAGGGATGGTAACACACAATGCAGTGTTCTAATCATCACAGTTCAATGCAGCAGAATGCACACGCTTCGGAAAAGGCCATAACGAAACAGAATTAGATTGGTTAAGATTAGAAACATTCAAGCATGTGCGCTTTTTAGGTGTCTGAATCACATTGCCCTCAGATGAATTGAAATGGCCTTGCATGGCTCAGGTAATCTGCACGAGCGAGAGAGCAGCTGAGGTGGCAGATGTGTTGCGGAGGCGCTTTTGCTGTGTAAGAATGAGGCTTTTTCGGGGCTCCATTAGCAGCAGAGTGATTGACGGCTCACGGCCGGCAACAGCAGGCACTGTGCCCTGTGTCCTTCAACTGATGAACCAGAGAAAGCCTCAAGACAGGGCACGGTGAGGCCAGTCAAAAGCAGTGCAAACCACACACACATAGAGTCATGACCTAGGTTTCCTAGAAGAACTATAACATAACATAACAGGGTGGCATAACACTGCTACAAAGGCCTTTGAGATGTGCAGCCTTAGTCAATTCAAGGCATTTTAAAGCAGACTTAGACAAGTATTTGAATTTGCAACTTACAAACTGAAAGAATTTGTGTCCAGAATAATTGAAACATGTTTATTGTATATGCACTGTATATAAACAAACATGTGTTAGCACCAAACAGTCAGATGTTGGTTTTTGATATGAGTTCTGATCATTATAATGGTCAAACCTGACATGAAGTGATCACCGCTTTCCACTATATAATCTGTTAGATCAAATATTTTTATCATTCAGTCCCAATGACTCACCTCCATCTTCAGCAGGTTTGATCAGTCTGCCTTAAGACTTTGTTACTGGGATTATTAAAGATCTTTATGCTGTAAATGCTATATGTCCTCATATTGGAAGCAGCTGCTGTGCTTTTTGATATTATCTTTCCTAAACAAGTGACTCCCGGTAAAGAACGACGTGGTGTCTGTTTGGAAAGTGATGATATTCCTGACAGAACGTCACATCCCTCTTAAATCATATTCCGGCCACATGGATTCTTTCCTCCACTTTGAACTGATTAGTTTTTTTCAGAGTCATCATTTTATATATATATATATATATATATATATATATATATATATATATATATATATATATATACATATTTGCACCTAACGATGCAGTAGCAACCTACCAGTCGTAACAGTAGCAGCCAAGCAAAATAAAGTTTTAGGCTCTCCCATTGGTAACAAATTATGGAGAACATTTTGGTTTTAGAAAAAATTGGACAGACAAAACCCTGAACCCAGAATGTTAGTGGTAATTGAGGTCCTCTGGAGGTCGTCTGGTAATACCACAAACATATCAGCACACCTGAAAAGGTCACATGGGATTGAAGCCGGTGGCTCTAATTTCATCATATTATAGAATGAAAGCTTTCTCCAGAGAACTCAAGTTGTGGTTCTGGTCCGTAACTTGGTTTTACTGAACAGCTCAGAAACAGTAATCAAACACAAAGGGAAACTCAGGCTTGCACTCAGCTCTCACAGCTAGCTGACTAGGCTACTTCGTTTACAGCTAGGCTCACACTGTTTGCCTCAGCAGGCAGCCCTGCCCACCAAAATATGAGTACTTACAAGGAAAGGCTAAATAACTGCTACTGCTATCTAAACTGAACTAAGTCAGGTGTGAGTTATCTTTGATGCCACGGTATCATTTCATATCAACTGTAGACCCCAGTATCAAACTGAATCACATCATGTCGCAGCAAATTTTGAGGCATGGAAAAATCATCAGGTCATTGGTTAAAAGAATCAATATAGATCGCATTGTAAAGAAACTAGTGATTTACACCCCTACACTAGATATTGAAGTGTTTTGTGCAATCTGTACTTGTCCCACCTAAGATGGCTTTTAGTGCTTTTTTTGAATGGACCACCCTATTGTCCCATTGTTTTTATCAGATTGTGACATTTATGTATGTGGTCTCTATACACCAGGCCACATAGGGGTTGAGGAAATTAATGCGGGTGAGTTGAGAGGAGGTCAGCAAGCCGTCATGATGCTGGTTCCTCTTGAGTGTAATGGGCCTTTTTCTCATGGCAAAAGCTCAGATAACTAACACAGCCCACACAGCAGAACGCATGGAGTCAGCGCTGCTGGTGACCCCATTATTGACTAAAAGCAATGTTGCTTTTGAGGTCCAATTATTTTTTTTATGTGCACTTTTTGAGAAAAGGTCTCCATGCTTGAAAAAGCAACTGGAGGTGGAGAAAGAGGAAGAGAGCAAATGGGTGGACAACATCGCAAGAAACACAATGCTGTTTTTACCATAAGTGTTCTAGTGTTTCTATTCTTGCCTTTTTTTGTTTCAGGGCCAAGCTACAATATTACAGTAGTTAGACAGAGGTTATGAATGTGGAAAATGTATGAAAAAATATGTTATGAGCTTCATGTGGCCACAGTCATCAGAAAGACTATATCAGAATATCTTGTCAATAGCAAGTCTGCTGTTTTTTCAAAAATCGTTACAGTGGATGTTTTACTTATAATGTTTAATTGGTCCCTTTCATTCAGTACACTAATTTGTAAGACCTATTATGTAATGAAAGTGTTATCTCATTGAGCCTGTAGGATATAAGTAGTTTTGTGCTCTGAGTAGATCATTACATGCCTTATTAATTGCAATTCAAAGTGATTAGTACATATTAATAGATTGTCGTGTTGCAAGCTGCACAATTGCCTGTGCTTTGTCAGACCGTTGAGCACCTGTAATTTGTCATAGCACTCACAGAACACTCTGCAGCCATGGTTCTCAGCTCCGGTCCTTGAGGCCAACTGTGCTGCATTGTCTCTGTACTAAAACACCTGATTCAGCTCATGAAGGGCTTGGTAATTAGCTGATAAGTTGAATCAGGTGTGTTAGAGTAATGAAAACACTAACCTATACAAAATGGTCACCAGGAGTGGAGTTAGGAATGCCTCATATACTGGAACTCATGAAATTGATTAATGCCATCATAGCACTCAGAACAAATGGTCATGTATCATGTAGGCATATGAATTGTTCAGCAAAAGGAACGATTGTTTAGTCTGCAGTGAACACATTTGTTTAGCCTAAGTAAGCTGTGCAGCACTTCCATGGAATAATGATGCTTATCATCTTTAGGACTTATTCTAGAGTCCATCCAGGCATATTTTCATGGATCAGCTATGGGCTATATGAATCCTGATCCTGTGTCTCTTTTTTGCTCTCTGTTTATGCCACTGTCGTTTTTTGCCCTCTGTTTATGTCACTGCAGCTTTGAAGCACATTTTCAGAAGATAACACAGTTTACATGTCTGCAGTGTACCATTATTTTAAAGAATAATAAAACTTGTAATATCTGCAGTGCCAGTATTTTGACCATGTGTAAGCCACTGTGAACGAGTGACTGTTACACTTGTAGTCTAATTCCACTTTACCACAAGCGGCATGCCTGCCAAGCCTGTCCCTATGGGCTGTCCTGTGGCATTCTAGCCACTAAAAAGTTGTACCACTTTTGGCTGCAAACTGACATTAGCAGAAACAGTGCATTCAAAATTGCAAGAAAGGAGTGGGCTGTTGCGCACATTACAGCAATGTGAAATCATAATGTGTTCATAATATTATAAAATGCTCATTTCAGTAGTCAGAAAAAAATCAGTTTAGAGTCTACAGTTGATTTTACAGTAGAATTGTAAAGTAACCAAATCATCAGGGAGGTACAGTATTGAACACAGTATAAAATGGCCTGCAGGTGCCATCTGTACATCGCTTCAGCTACAATTACCATAATTAACAGTGATAATTACTATTGCCTATATCTCTAATCTCTCGATCTGCAGATCGCAGTATTGTTATGTTGGTTTAGCAGAATATGGTTCAAGTTTTTTTATCTTAGCAAATCAGAAATTAAGCAGACAGTCTAGACATTTCTAAATATCTTCTCTCCTTTTGTTCCTGCAATTAGGGGTGTAAAAGATTAGCCATATTCATGGACAGGGTGTCAAGGCATAGCCAAGGTCAGGAGGGCATTATGTGTCTGCTATTTGCAGATGGTGTTGTTCTTTTAGCTGGATCACATGGATGCCTCCAGTGCTCACTGGAGCAGTTTGCAGCTGAGTGTGAAGCGGTTTGTATGCGGATCAGCACCTCCAAGTCTGAGTCCGTGGTCCTAGCCCAGAAAAGGATGGCATGCCCACTACAGGTAAGCGAAAAGGACTTGACCCAGGTGGAGGAGTTTAAGTATCTTGTTAACGAGTGATGGGAAGAGGGATCGTGATATCGGCCAGAGGATGGGACAGGTGGCAGCAGTAAGGCGGTCACTGCACCGGACTGTAGTGGACCCTCACCTATGGTCATGAGTTGTGGGTGAAAGAATGAGATCACTACTATAAGCAGCAGAAATGAGCCTCTTCTCATGGGTGGCGGACTACACTACTTGATACGGTGAGGAACTCGGTCATTCGGGAGGAGCTCGGAGTACAACCGTTACTTCTCTGCATTGAGAGGAGCTAGCTAAGGTGGTTTGGCCATCTGATGCCGTATGGATGCCTCCCAGTGAGGGTGTACCAGGCACGGCCTACCAGGACAAGACCCCAGGGTCGTCCTAGGACCCGCTGGAGGGATTATATCTCCAAGTTGGCTGGGAGCAGCTTGGGGTGCCCAGGAATGAGCTGGAGGAAGTTGTGGGGGACAGGGTCGTGTCTGGGATTCTCTGGGATTCCCAACTGCTACTGGCACCCTATCCGGACTAAGTGGTTAATGATGATGATGATGATGAAGATTAGCCATTAAAGATGCAATTTGTAAGATTTTAAGTTTAAACCATTCCAAAAATCACATAACTTATTAACAAACCTATTAACTTATTAACTTATTAAATGTGAAAAATAATAATTTTTGACGTTATGTCCAAGACATTTGTGTGTCATGTTGCAGCGATGTCTACTGAATTCAGCATGCTAACCAGCTGACTCTGGTCTTTCCTGTTTCTTAATACCACTTTGTACGACAGTGAGTCACTAGTTTTGAGTCTGCAATATGTCCAACATGAGAGGTTGAAGAAGTAGCACTGCCCTGAGGGCGTATTCTAACCTCTTGTCATTGTTAAAGGTACCACCCCTGGTTAAATCATTTAAAGACAGGAGGCCAATAAAAGGAGCAGTAAACACAACAATGGCTGAAGCTCTTGGCAGTCAACCGTTATTACCTCCGTTGTCTGCTTGAGAAACGAGCAACCATGTTTGGCAGCAAAGAGAAGAAGTGACATAAATCAAAGCAAAACAAGATTTAACATTGGCATTGCTTCCCACAACTGCAGACAACTCTTGGGAAGTAAAGGGCTGAAGCTTGATGATGAACTTGCAGCTAGACTAGTAAGGAGGAGAAGTAAAGAGGGAGGAGAAGGGACTGTACATTTTCTCGTTGCTTACGATAGGGGTGGACACCACAACTTTCTGGTGATATGGTGACCCTGTTTGTATGGAATGTGGAGAATGAATTCAACAGGTTGACTCATCTCACATGTTGCTCCCTTAACCAAAAAAATAAATAATTGTTCGACCAGTGCTACGAGTGAAAAAACATAAATTTTATTTAATTTCCAGTAAACTTATTTAAATAATGAAGTTTATCATTTAAACTGAGGAATGATGTTCGGTTGTGCACTTGAGGGCACAATAGATAATTAGTTCTGCTAGGCAGGCCTGCAAAAAAAAAAAAGGTGCACAGGTAAAAATGTCGGCTCTTGGTGCCGCTGTTCAAGAGGACAGTGGCACAGTGATGTACCATTCACAGCAAGCAAACATCAAGAAGCAATAAAACAGACAACTATTTCATCCATGTTTTCTGAGATCGTGTGATGCATGGCAGGGTAAGGAAATTGTACTGGGGTGTGCAAAAATATGGAGAATATGGCACTTGGTGGTTGGCGATGGCTTTTGAGAGTTACTGAGGTACACTGAGCCAAAGCTAAGTCTGGTCATTGTAATAATAATGTGAGGTAAATAAAACTTTCCACAGTGTCATTGAGTGCATGTACATGTGCTCATTAATCCAATCTTAATCAGATTTCTACAGCTATTCGATTTTCATGTAAACACCATCTATCCATCCATCCGTACTCTGATCTACATATCCGATTAAGAAATCAGATAAAAAAGGTGGATTTTAGCTCAGTAATCAGATTTCTCGGTGCATGTAAACTCATACATTATCCATTTCAACAATTTTCCCCCTTTTTTAGTTTTGTCTGTCAACCAGGTTCTTGTATATAGGGTATGTTTGAAATGGTTTTGGGCTCTATACTTTCTATGTGGTCCAAGATAATTTGATGGTTCCTGTCCTTGATTTTAGGCTTGCTGGTTAACAATTAATCATAGACTAATGAAAGTCGTCTATCAGCCAAAAGAATTTGCCCAAATTTGCTTCCCTGTATGCAACTGTTAAGACTTGACCCCCTTACTACCACACTAAAATTGGTGTATTGAGGTTATGTAGATCTACACAGTCATGTATCTTTTGAGTAATTATACTGCCAAGTGAAATCTGATCAGACAGGGAGGTATTTTAGGATCAGATATAAATGAGCCTGCAGACCATCCCCTTAATAATGTGTTTGTTGTTTTCTAGCCCCTACCTGCTCTATAGATAGATCTTCTTGTCTGCTTTAGTCATTCTCCGGGAGATCCAGGATTAATTTAACTTTTTTTTCCACAAACCGTATGGGTCAAAGTTTGTTTAATAAACCGTTCAGCTTATTAGAGCAGCTGCCAAGAAATCTAGGAAGAAGTCCGCTTATCTTTTCGGTGAGAGATACACACATACACGGATGCACAGACACATACCTCCACATGCTGCGCACACCCACATTCAGACATACGACAGTTCCTCACGAGTCTTTATCAGAGCGTCAGCTTGCAGTCAGCGCACAGCATGGAGCTGCAGACAGCTCTGTCTCCCCTCCCTCTTTCTCTGCCTATCTCTCCTCCCTCTCTTTTGCTCTCTCTCTCTTAGTATCTCTCTCACTCTCCCTTTCTCTCACCCTTCATTCTCTGTCTCATTCTCTTGCTTTCTCTCTCTCCCCTCCCTCTCTCTCTCTCACTCTCTCCCTCCCTCCCTCCACATCTCACCCTCCCTCCTCTCAGCAACGCTCCACACTGCTCTGCAGCCATCCTGACAGGAGCGCACTAAATCCGCCGCCGGCTCACTGTCCACTCTGGCTCTTTCTGTACTCCGTTCCGCACTCTTTTTTCCATCAAGTGGCTTAGCTGAGGTGGCAGAGGAGACAAGCCGAGGTGCCCTGTGCCCCCCTCCCCCCGTCGGCCCGGGCTGCTGGGGGCCGGAGCGGATTTCAGCAGCCGCAGTGAGGGAGCTGGAGAGGGGCGAGGATGGCCCAGCAAGCTACCGTGGGCCACCAGGACACGCTGGCCGTGCCGCCCATGCCCAAGCATGTAGGGCTCAACGAGGACCTCGTGAAGATCCTGCGGGAGAACCTGCTGCAGCAGGAGCGGCCCCGTGGGCACCGCCGCTCACCCGCCTCCATCTCACCCCGCCTGTCACCCCGCAACTCTCCCCGCCTTCTCCGCCGCATGCTGCTCAACAACAACATCCACAAGCAGAGGCGCTTCACCGTGGCGCACACATGGTAGGAGCCAGAGGGCCGCACACACTCTCGCATACTGGCACTGTTGTAAGTGACTTTATAGAAGAAGACCAACGGTTTCTTTAACCCTTTACCAATTATGAACTTGCATTCTTCTCTCTCATAACTTCATAAATCTCAGTCATTTTGCATTGTTTTCCTGTTACCAGCCGATAAACGCTAGAATGTCGATATCCTTGAAGTTTAAGGAGTTAACATCTGTTAATGTAAACCCAGTCAATCCATTCATTGTTACATAGTGTAAAAGGCAGCAAAAAAGGATAAACATAACAAGGAGTTACAAGATTTTCTTTAAAAAAATTACTCACACACCACTTTAGTGCCTACTGTCTACAGGAATCTGTGTATTGAGTGTATTCCAATGTATTTATTAGTTACCCCTTTTATTCGCTCAGAAGGAAGTTCCTTCAAAATGGGGGATCCTGGTGATGTCTTAAAGGGGCGTGTTTGTGCTCATTAGGATTTGCAATATGTGTCCTTGGCTGTTGCAATCATGCTTCATGCCAGAAAAGAGTTTCTTGAGGCAAGATAAGCTGTCACATCGCAGTACGTTTGTTGTCCTTCACTAAATTGACTTAGTAACCTTGTCAACACCATATCTGTTGCATGCCAGTCCCTGCATTATTTAAAGTGCTATCAGGGGAAGGAAAACTGTCTGTATCTATGTGTTTGTAGAGCAGCACATTATTCTGAGAGGTAGCGAGCCAATTTGAATGCGCATTTCCTCTTTTGATATCGCCACCCTTTTCAGAACACCTGGCCGACTTGTTCCTGCTGCTGTATAAATCACACTGATATAAACGCTCCTGCCAAGCCCTTCCCTGAGGGCTGCCCTGTGGGCCTTCCTTAGCGCTTGCAAGGAAAAGAATTCCTTTTAGCCCTCCCTTGCCTTCATCCCTCTCTACTCTTCATCCCTCCATTGTCTCTTTCCGCGAGCTCTGCTGAGGGAGGTGATGGAACTAATTGGGGTTTTTTTTGTGGAATTTCTACTTCTGGGTGGATTTCTCATCATGCTATATGATGTTCTCTGCAGCCTCATTCTGAAAGCAGCCACATTTAAGCAAGAAACTGTCAATTTCACCTTCACTTTTGAACATATTACCATCTTGTTTCACTGAAAGGATGTATTATCAATATCACTACTGTAAAAAAGGTTTTTCTGTGCTGTAACCATGCATTAGGTTGCTCGTCATAATCATCATGGTGTGGCCTATAAAATAGCCCAACACACTTTATAAAACCTCTTAGCCCTTCTGAGGCTAGTACAGCTTATTATCCAGTGTGCATCTCCTTGCAGTGTGGAGGGATGTAATCAAAGAGCCACAGCTTGAGCTCATTATGGACGTGGAGGTTAGTGTTGTTGCTTCTGCTCCTGTTGCTATGTACTTTGTGGCGTCATGCAGATGTGTCCATGCAAAGGGAGCATGCATCATCTACATAGCTATGAGTGTTTGCAGACATGCTATAATACATGCTAAGACTTTCTAATCTGGTGATTATAGTATTAATGTCTTTAGCATTTGTTCCCCCTATTGGGAATTCTTTCCTCTATTAACATATACTTCTCTGCCATTGAATGGCATCTTTATTTTTGGTTAGTTTTGCCAGTTCCCATTATGCACATGCAAAAATGTCAATGTTGATACATAGGAACAAACCCTGCTGTTTGGTGAAATAAGCTTATTAATCCTCACACAATTTCTAGTAACTCAGAGGGTCCAAAAATGACTGCTGCGATTGGGAGCTAATAAGTGGCCACTGCAGACAAAGAGAGTAGATCCTGATGGTATTTATTTACCTGGCTGAGGATTTAGATGGTAGTTTTTACCAGGGAAGATCCATGCTATTTCGCCTCTGCTCGGCAAAATGGCACCATCAATCAAATGAAATAGAGCCTGGGGTCTGGCCTGCCAGTGGGGGAAGATCTCAAAGATGGTGCTTAATAGAAATGAAAAGCTCTCATGTGGATGTCATTTTGCAAGGGGCAGATGGTATCGGCCCAGATAAAATATTGTTTACCTGTTTATGACATGAGGAAAGCAATTTTTTTTTAAAGTTTATTGCTGGTGTAGACACCAGTGAATATTCTGGTGTAATTCGTTGTCTACGTTTGCCATTCCATTGCACAATAGAGTCTGTACTGTATGGATTCTGAGTTGTTTGTTTAAAGTAATTTGCTCTTGATTAGATTTAGATTACATAAGGCTCTTGCGCAGTCATTTGTTGGAATAATCCTTCACCTGAATTTATCCATAACACTAACAGTCTGCCTTTTTATTTTGACAAGAGGATACCAGACGTGTAGCAGACATGGTATATGAGAGATTCTTACTTGGACTCAGATGTCCATTAAATTTTAAAAAGTTTCACACAAGGGTGAGATGTGAAAATTAATCGTGAAACAAGCTGGTGGAGTCAGATGCCCATTAGATGTTTCCACTGTAGTGCTAAATAGAATTAAAATGACTCTGTGTAGCGCTGCATGCAAGCTGTTCTATTTCTCTGTCGATCTCTCTCTATCTCTCTATCCATCTCTCTCGCGCTCTCTCCCACACACACACTCACACATCCAGAGTCACGATTCTATTCTTCCTGACTGTCCACATGCTCTCAGCTGCAGAGAGGGAAAGTGTCAGAGATTTACCAAAGGCTTGTGATGGAGGTGAGGAAGGGGAGAGAGCATGCTCAGCTGAAGCCTGAGGTTATGTGTGCATGAAGCAGGTGAGGAGGAAGAAGTGGTAACCCTGCTTCAGCCTATTATCTCACACTCAAATGATGATTCTACATCAGCCTCAGCTGTGAACCATCCAACTAGAAAACCCTAACTACACCAGCGAATAGTTTAACTAACTCTGGTAGAAGTCTAGAATTATTGTTGCTTTGCTATTCACATTCAAGTGTTGTGTTAATATCGGTATCTGCTGGAGCTTAAATACAGTATCAATATCAGCAATAGGGGATACCATAGGCCATAGGTGATACTATGGAGCAATTTCTGACATACATGTGCGCTATTGAATGATGCTTGCGTGTGCACCAGTAGATGGCCCGTAATGGAAGCAAGAATCATGTTGGCGTTGTGAGTTTATGGCCCAATCCCATTTCTTATTTTTGAGCATGCCTACTTTCTCTAACACTTTGTTTGTAGTGTGGATCTGACAAACGTCTGTAACCCTAACGCTTTGTCCT
Organism: Pygocentrus nattereri; assembly: GCF_015220715.1. Classification (NCBI taxonomy): domain Eukaryota; kingdom Metazoa; phylum Chordata; class Actinopteri; order Characiformes; family Serrasalmidae; genus Pygocentrus; species Pygocentrus nattereri. The sequence goes on along the minus strand of NC_051238.1, from coordinate 11,924,692 downwards.
ATCCCTCTTTCCCAACAAGAATTGGGACACCCAACCCCTAGGCGTGAATGGACAACCTGGAGGGGTAGGGCTAAGTGGTACAGCAAGGAGTAAAAAGGGAGTGGGAATTTGAGACAAACAGTAGTAAAATGCTTATTGCAAAATCTGCTACACAAGTATTTTATGGGGTGGAATGACCAGCAAGGAGTAGATTTATCTAAATGGACTAAAAAGGACTAGTCCAAAAAGGACTAAATTTAACTAAGCATTTAAAGATAAACAATACAATACAGTGAATTTTTGTAGCTCTGAAATAAATCAAATGTGAAGTTATCCAACTAGTAAATGCTATGCCTTTAAGTTTAGAATGTTTTTTTTGTGACACAGTCCACAGTCCATTGTATTTCCAAAATAAAATATGTATGAAAATGGAATGAATATCAAGATTTATAGGCACCTATTAATTCAGTAGGTTAGATAAAGTTAGAGTCACTATCAGTTAGGCATTAAAAATGTATTATGATAATTACCAAACACAGTTTATATGTTAAAGATAAGTTGGAGTCATAAAGATGCATTGTAAAAGTATTTGCATAGCAGTATTCATGTGCAAAATTTATAATAAAATACGCATTAAAAATAAAAACAAATGACTGTCCACATAGTTCATCTGTTTGCAGTTATGACAGGAGTTGAGAAGAGTTGTGAAGCTGCTTCTACATAAAATACAGCAACATTCTACTATATATTCAAGTGCTGCATGAGGCTCTCTATATATAACAACTTAATGTAGAAACTTTTACTGTATTTGTAGCCTCTGTCTATCAACAGAGTAACAAAAATGCTAATTTCTGCTAGCTGGAATGTGACATTTTCCATTATATGTTAGCATGAAGCTAACAGCAGTGGAGTTGTTCTTTCCAAACTGGGTTCAATACTACACGCCAGCTTATGTTTTGTATGCTTCCATCCCTTTTACTTCATACACACAAAATATATGACTGCAAACTTGCATGTATTCATGAGACTGGCCATGTTTTCCTTCTCCATGCTGTGTAAAAATGCAAGTTTTCACTTTTTTGAGGGAGAAAAAGTCTGTCTGCTCCTCCTTCTGGCATACTGTGGCTGCGTTTGTTGTGATTTGAGCTCCACTTGGAAGACAGACTGTATCGTGTGACCATACTGCGACAGTGTAGGTGGAGCTTGTGAAACCAGAGTTGCTCTGCTTCTATAAAAATTATCTGGAAAAACTGCAACTTGTTTGTCTAAATTACAGCGGCATTGTTTCAAAGTGTCCATGATAGCCTCGCTCAGCAGGTTTAACACTGCAGTGGACCAAACTGCCCAATACTAACATGCCTAGTGTCAGTACTCTATCAGCAGAGACTTGAGGATCAGGTACCCGGAAGGGAAGTGTTATAGGTGCATCCTTAATTTATATGCATAATTATTACATAATGAGATAATTACATAGTTATATAATGAATTACAGCTGTGTTTGATTTACATTGTGTTTCAAAAGGTTTGAGTCAAACCAGCTTTTTTTCCATTTCTTTGGAAAAAGACAAAACATGGCAAAAAAGTGAAGAATGTTTATTTAAACAAACAAACCATGCTCACTATGATAACAGTGACTTCCCTAAATTAAACCAATAAAATGTTTACTTTTCTGCTTACAAACTCAAAAATGGTGTCTATTTAAATTGTGTGGAAAATATATAGTGCATTTAGAAATTGCAGTTTTTTTTTTCAAATGAGGTATAAATAAGCAGATTGTAAGAAGATTCTGTAGTGTTTCTGCTGTGGAGCTGAATGTCATACAGGCGTGATTTTTCAGTGCTGTACCTCGGTGTGCTGACTTTTCCATGCTTGATTTCAAACATTGATCTTCTCCCTTTATCTGGTTTAAAGGAGTGTATATATATATATATATATATATATATATATATATATATATCACATTTCAGGAGTTTGAAAGAACTGAGTAAGAGCTGCCTCTGTTGACTTTGTGCGGGAGATCTATGGAGGAGAGTTCAGCATCGATGAAGCGTGTGAGTGTGTTGGACTGTGTAGGAAAGTTGAGAAGGTGCCCGAGGGCCCGTGGAGATGCTGCGCGTGGGAGGAGATGGACTTCAGCAGCAGAGCTGCCCGGGCTGAAGCCTCCAGGGGACTGGAGCATGCGATGACATGCGCACACGTACCCTAAACGGATGAGAAAGGAAGCGAAAGAGCCTGGCTCAGAGCGCACCATCATCACGCTGCTCGCTGCCAAACTCCCTGTGGTAGAGCGCTAGTGCACTGGTTTAGCTACAATAACAGGAAGCAATAACCTTGATCAAAGTGATTGTTTTTTGTCCGGCAGAGGATTTGATGCCGCTGTCAGTTGGAGACAGCAGAAGGTCATCTTTATGAAAGGTCTCCTATTTCTCTGTAGACTGAGTTGACGTCAACAGAGTAAGAGGGGATTTTTTTTTTTTTTATTTATTAGGCTGTTGGTTCACCTTAGGCAAAGCAAGACAGAACAAGATGGAATAATGTCCATAAAGTCAAAGGCCTGAAAATGACTCTGAGCTCAACTTGAGTACTTATGTTGTGCACTAGCCTTTTAGTGCACGTAGAACACATTTTGCTGGCTATGTCACGGAATCAGAGACGTCAGAGGCCGCCTAATGGTAAAATTTTCAAAATTGCCCAAATCTGCAAATTAGTTGTAAAAATGTAATGTTAACATTATTTATTTATTTTTATTTTTTATTTTCATGAGAGGTACCATGCAATATTTGTCAAACATTAGGTTTCGATACTGAAGTAATTAAAGATGAATTCCAAAATTGTTTCTTTTAGAATGATTTGGTGTGATGTGTGATTCTCAAGGAATTTACCCAATCCAAGTTGTTCACAGTGGTGGTGATAGGATCCAAATGTCTGGAGAGGTGGAGGTTTGCACTGGAGAGGAGAGGAATGAAGGTCAGCAGAGACAAGACGGAATACATGTGTGTGAATGAGAGGGAGGCAGGTGGAAAGGTAAAGATGCAAGGAGTAGAGGTCGTAAAGGTGGATGACTTCAAATATCTTGGGTCAACCATCCAGAGCAATGGACAGTGTAGAAAAGAGGTGAAGAAGAGGGTGCAGGCAGGATGGAGTGGGTGGAGACGGAGGTCAGGGCTGATGTGTGACAGAAGGATAGCAGCAAGAGTGAAAGGGAAGGTTTACAAGACCGTAGTGCGTCCTGCTATGATGTATGGTTTGGAGACTGTGGCTCTGTCTAAAAGACAGGAGGCTGAGCTGGAGGTGGCAGAGATGAAGATGCTGAGATTTTTGTTGGGAGTGACAAGGATGGATAAGATTAGAAATGAGCAGATCAGAGGGACACTGAAGGTGGAGCAGTTTGGAGATAAAGCCAGAGAGGCCAGGTTGAGATGGTTTGGACATGTGTTGAGGAGGAATAATGGATATATTGGTCAAAGAATGTTGGAGATGGAGCTGCCAGGTAGAAGGAGAAGAGGTAGACCTCAGAGAAGGTTTATGGATGTAGTGAAGGTGGACATGGCGATGGTTGGTGTAAAAGTAGAGGAGGCAGTGGATAGGGCAAGATGGAGGCAGAAGAAGAAGTTAGTACATTATAGAAGTACGTTATATGACGTCTTTTATTTTTACCATACATACAGAGTGTAAAGATACATGCAAGGTGTCGAAAGGTAAAAACGTCTTTTTTATTATTTGCCACAATTTTATCTTGATCAACATGATACCCAGAAGAGGTTTAGTGGTCATATAAATAGTAAATAAAATGGCTATATTTATGTTGTGGACCATGATCATGACCCCTGGTGTTCGTTACCACCACTATTGATAAATCTGAGTTGAAAAGCTTCCCTGCATTGACTGATTTCACATCATACCTCTCATCATACCGTACTAAGACTTTCTTACATTGCAATGATCAAATTAGGGAGACATTTTTAATACCCCCCCTCAATATAGAGCATAGTTCCCATATTGAATCACACGGTTACCAATTAAGACTGTATGGATAGTTTGTTCAGGTGTTGGAAACTAAAGAGCAGTGATGTCTTTTAAGGGGCAGACAAACAAACTTTTACACTCTTTGTTAGTGTATTTGTTGAGCTCTTGATTAGAGTGTCACGTTGGTGACTGATATCATCTGCTTAATGTCACATCAAACATTTCCACATGAAAGGCAAATGGATTTCCATAGTTGTGCCATCTCTGTCACCACCTAATACAGTTGAAACATTACCTTTGCTCGTTATATCAAGCAGGTCTCTTCTAATTGCAGTGATTCCTTAATTCACTGAAATTATTGGCTGTGCTAATCGTTTTACACATCTACAGTGTGTATTCCATATTTATTAAGAGCAATTTTGCAAATTACTTTACTACCTCACCCCCAACACACTCACCCCTCTATGTAATTTTCTCAGTAATGAACAGTAAATGAAGTCAGGATTCATACAGATGAAACTAAATTAAAACCAGTCACTCCTGAATTGTTAATCAACTGAAGGAATTCTCTATCAGTGATGGTAATTTAGAGTAAAATTCTGACTAAAAGCATTCTGACATGAATGAGTGTCACTCTGATTACAGCAGTACAGGCTGTTCTCAGCATTGCATTATGATAATGACTCCATGAGGCCGTCCCTTATGTCATTAGTATCGTTAGAACCCCATGTATTTTCATGAATATAGTATATATTTAAGCTTACTAAGGTTCTCTCTCTCTCTCTCTCTCTCTCTCTCTCTATATATATATATATATATATATATATATATATATATATATAATATATATAATTCACAGCCACCACAGAGACTTGTTAATATCATCAATTACATCATGAGCACAATTTAATGAGGCACTGATTGGTCAAACCAGGAGTTGCTTTTTCCTTGAGGGGAGGTTTGGAAATGCTTAAACACACACTAACATCCTTAAAATCACATTTTATATATATATAATCATTATTCATTTTCTGCAAATTTATTTATTCAAATATTAAAACTTTTCTCAGCAAATAAACACATATTACTATATGATTGAATTGAATAATAGATCTACTGAGTTATATTTGTCACCATCGTTTTTGCCACCTATTAAGCTAATTGTGTTTGTGTACGTGTTGATGTTTTCACTATAAGGCAAGCTGTTCTACAGGTTACTGAAATAAACCTGAGAATGACGAGGATTGAAAACATTCACCCTGGGGTGAGCTGCTGGTTCTGGGGGAAAAAATGCATGAAACCTATATGGCTTTGCTTTCTTCAGTTTGTTTTATGCTAGAAGCTCAAGAGCAGGAGAGAGTTGCCATGACAGCAAAAGTGGCACACATCTGTTTTCTAAGATCTGATGCAGTTTTATGGGATCTGTTCCTAAAACGCTACACTTTAATCAGTAAATGCACATTCCATATTCATACGGTACTAAGCAAAAGTCAAGAGACCCTCCTTCATTTTTTAAATTTCTAGTCAGATCAGGGGTTAATCACAATTTGCTCATTTTTCAGCATGAGAAAAAAGCAGAACACATTTTGTTTACCAGAAAATTACACAGAAGCCTCAACAACTAAATATAATGTCATAATAAGATAAGATAAGATGTGTTTATTGTGACTGCACAGTGTACAATGAAATTGAGCATTTAATATATGCAATATTAAATGTGTTCTCCATTTGTTGCATCTTTGGATGCTCGTAATCCAAGTAATCCCAAACACATTGAGTGATGGTGAGGTCTGGACTCTTGGTGGCCAGTCCTTAGTTTTGAGAATACCAGCAGCTTCTTTGTTAGATGTTCAAATTTGCTTCAGTTTTGTCTATTTGTTTTTATCACTAGTGGTTGTTGGTGGCTACACATCATTTCAGGCTTGTAGTGTTGATTTGTCTTCTTACAGTAGAAGGATGGGCAGAAACACTTTTGGATTTTTCAGAGCTGAAGCAAGAGTGGAACTTGAGCCTCTCCTGTCTCTAAAAGATGAAAGCTTTAAGTGTTCTTCTGATTTCATTTTGACTAGAAATTAAATACATGAAAGAGTGGTCTCTGACTTTTGCACAGTACTGTACATGGCAAAACGCTTGTCAGGAGACATGAAAATATGAATTACTTTAGACCAGGGCTGTATTTGTCATCCTTCTCACATCAAAGATAGCAGTCTGGGGTCAGTTTTTTTGTGTAATAGTGAATGTGAGTGTTTAAAGAGATCCAGCTGATGTTAGATCAGGCCTCTCACTCTGAACTGCTTGATGAATGTAGGTCCATAGCCACAACATGAAAAGGAGCAATGGTGCAATGAAAGTGAGCAGGAAGAGGAAAGGGTGCTGGGAGCCCAGATGCTCTTCTGCTCTTTCAAGGTGCTTTTAGAAGAGTGATTAAGCAGAGCACTAATGAGGCGAGATGCCCCTCCTCTGTCCAGCACCTTTGTTCTCTCCATTCATTGCACAACTGAAAAGCTCAGGCTTTGATAGAGACCAACCTAGGCTTTGTTCTTGTGCCACGGGAGCCTCTCCTGATTTATCCGCGCATACAGGGAGCTGTTGAAAATTAAGGAATAATTTTGTTTGAGATGGAAATTACGTTCAAAGCAGTCTTGGAGTTTTTGGTCCTTAACACAGTGGACTCCAGCTGGAGATGGTCTACCTCTGGGCTTGCTCCAATTAGTTTTAACAAAGAATCTTAACCATAATTGGCAACAATTATTGGAGAAAGTACAAGATGTTCTCAAACTGGTTGCTACTGGTAACTACAGCATTCAGCAGCAGGAGTCAAGAGGAGAGATGTTTTATTTTTTTCCTCTGTTGGTGGATTCAGACTCATTCCTGACGTTATTTTGAAACACCAAATGATTTCTAGTCTTTTGCAATAAATTAGAAGCTTCAGTTCAGAAGGTGAGACACGTCACTTCAGTGATCTGAACTGTTTCAGCATAGATGATGTGATTCATTGTACAAATGCGGTCCTCATTCTATCCACTATTCCAGTGCTGGAGTGGCACAGTTTGGACCAGTTTAGGTTACAATGTGTAACGGAACTGAACCAACCAGATGCTTGCGATAAACATGAAAAAATTGTTTTATTGTTGGGGGCTTTGGCAAATCTCTGTGTCGGTGAACAGGCAGTGGTCAATCCAGACATGTCAAAAAACAAAGAAGGATAAACATGACAAAAATCAGGCAACCAGATCCAAAGGGCAAAGACAAAAGACAAAATCAAAAAATCCAAAAACGGGTCAGACAAACACAAAAGGGCAATCAGAAAAATGCTCAGTAGCTCTTACAAGATCAAGCAATACCTCACAAGGAAACTTGTCTAAAAGCCCTGGCATTAAATTAACTCTAACTGATCATATGATAAAACAAACAAGTGAAACAGATTCGTATTCAGGTGAGTGCAAATGATGTTCAGAGCACTATGGAGGGTCAGCAAGCAAGTGATCTTCCAAAGGATTCTGGGAGATGCAGTTCATGGACACATCAGAGCTGGAAGGGTGCCAGACATAATGCTATTATTTTAGTGTAATGGGTGAGCATTGTAATAGCAAAAGTCAGGGGTAACGTCCATAATCTCCATGTGTTTAACTATTTAACAGGTATTGTTTCTTTCAAATAGGCTCAAGTAATGCCACATAAATGTGATTACATTTTCACCCATATAAACCAGATCAGTGACTTTCAATCGTGATTCAGAGCTTAGTCAAAATTTCCCTTTTTATTGTCCTGTAACCCATAAATTACAATGTTACTCACAGCAGGTTACAGACCTGGTAACTCACTACAACTGTGAACTAAACAATGTGTATGAAAGTGAAATTAACTTAAGTGCACAGCTAAAAGGGGGCATGGTTCAAAAATAGTGAGTAAAAAGCTCAAGTCACATGCCCCACTATCATTAGTCTGTGTTAAGGTATGTGTGAGACTAACACCTTCTTCTCTAGCATACCCTTTTATACAGAATGAGATGAGATAATAAGGGCAAAACACTAAGCTTGAGTTTGCCATATGCTGCACATTATGCATATCACTCTCACTAATCACGCATGTATGCCTGCCTGTCACGATTGGCACCTCCCAGTCCTGTCCATGTGCTTTTTGTTTACTTTTTCATCCACGTGCTTCTTTGTTTTGATTCTTAGTCCAGCCCCTTGTTTTGTGACTCCGCCTGATTGTTGCCACCTGTTTTCCGCCTGTCCCTCGTTGTCCCTTGTTTTTTATAAGCCCCATGTTTGCCCTGGTCTGTGTTGGTCTTTTTTTACTTTGCTAGCCTTTGTTTGCTTCGTATGCTTGTTAGATTTGCTTGGTGTGTTAAGCCGTTGTGTATTTGTCAGTGTTTCTTTTGTCATGTCTGAACCCCAATCTCTCCGTGTTGGCTTTTTGAACCTGGACTGTCATGACCACGACCCTGGATTTGCCCTCAATAAAAGTCACTTATCTCCGCGTATGCGTCCGCCTCCTCGCTCCCCACCGCTAAGCTGCCTTGTATAAAAGTAATCTGATAAATGTAGATAGTATTCTGTAGACAACCACATCTAGAAATTGGGTTTCAATTCAACTTAATATTAACATATCTACTTGTAGCTATTTCAATGAGGCTCTTTTGCACACCTGTGTAGTGGCATTTGCTAATTATAATTACTGAATTTATCAAAAAATAATTGATTAAGTAAATATTGATTGTTCTATATTTGTTACATTGTAATAAGAACAGCATCATATTAATTCTTAGCCACTAATGGATCTTTGTGAATTTTTTTTTTTAATAACAAAGAAAAAAAATGGATCTGCCCATCCATAATGCAGGAGTACCCAATTTTTTTGTGGTGGGATAACATTTTTAAAAGACAAAAATAAAATACAAAAAAGCAGATAAATAGGCTTCAAATCAAGGTAAAAAAATCTATAAAATTGTTTTCTGTTACAATACTTCAAAAAATACAGAATATAATATTATATAGATAGAATAACAATTATGTTTACTCATTGAGTGAGAGAACCCAAATCAAACATCAGCTTTGGACATCCCTGCTCTGATGTATTCAGAGGGCCTTTTGTCTTAGCTTAATTTAAGCTTGCATTAAAAGAAAACTACAAATGTATCCCCTATCCTTTTGCAGTCTGTAATGGGCTATTTTGTGTCAACATATGCAACAAGTGCTGTGTGGCATGTCTGGTGCTGTTGGCTGCCAGTGGTCAGACGTTGCAGTGTGATGGGGCAGCCAAGCTAGAAGAAGCTGGTAGGATTAGAGCAGATGGACTGTGTCTAGCACCAGGTAGTGATCAGGGTGGAAAAAGCCCTCACTGTGCAACAGATGAGACCGAAGCCGGCTGTTCTCTACATGCTGTGTTTTAAATTATCCCCAAGTGTCCCCTGCCCTCCACCCTTATTGTGCAGTGGATGACATCTTTTGGCATATCTGATCTTATGGCATGCAATGTTGATGCTATCAGCAAGGTCCTCAGGGGCATGTTCAACAGGCTTCTGAACATCTAGCCTAGAATTCACAGCTACAGCATTTTCTTTGGTTATTATGATGTGTGCTTGTCTTGTGTGCCTGGAACTTGAAACATTTATTTGAAGGCGATGATTCACTGCATAGATTTTGGAACGTTATAGTGAGTTCTAATCAGTTATAATAATATTCTATGCATCCTTTTTTATGTGGCCAAAATAAAGCTCAGCTTATTTGTAATGCCAGGGAGCGAGGAGGTGGATGCATGTGTTGAGATAAGCGACTTTTATTATGGGCAAATCCAGGGTCGTGGTCGAGCCAGTCCAGGATCCAAAAATCTATACCGAGCTTAGGGTGGACAGACATAACTAAGAATACCAATATCCAAAATTGAACAGAACAAGCCAAACAAACATAAACAACAAACAACAGCCAAACATCAAACATCTAACGACAAACAAAGACCTGCAAACACACAGGGGAAAACACAGGGCTTAAATACATGAGGGCTAACAAGACACAGGTGGAAACACAGGTGGGAACAATCGGGCGGAGTAACCAAACAAGGGGCCAGACTGGGATCAGAACAAAAGGCACATGGACTAGACCAAATGCACATGGACCGGACTGGGAGGGGCCAATCGTGACATTGTTTGTTTGTTGTGGTTTGGGTTTTTTTTTGTACATTTTACACTACTCTTGGTACTTGGAACTTTAGCTGGCTTCAGTGCAACCTACAGAGCAGCCAAGCTAAAGTGACTGGATATTACTCTACAGCAGCTAACCCTAAACCTGGAAACTACGCAGAGAAAGTTCTGATCCCGGTCTGTGGTTGTTATGGCTGATCAATAAAAGGTAACAAATAATACTAGATGATGTGTAATGTATTTTATATAATATAATTTAATCATCACAATTTTCCCTAGCCTCTTAAACTTCCTGGAACCCCCAGTGGTTCCAAAATGCACATCATATTTTTCATAACTTTCATATTTCATAAGCTACATTCAAAAAGTGGGTGTCATATGACAGCTGTAACCGCCTTCTTTCCAGTCAAATAGATGGGTAATGTAAGTTTAATAACAAAAGAAGCTGAACTCATAATTTTTTTCTACTGAAAGTCGACCCATTTTTACACAAAATCTAGCTATTAACTGTAAACAGATGGCATCTCTTCAGTCATATACTCTGTACAAATTATTTTTCTAAAGTTATACAAACAGCATCTAAAATGTTTGGCTTTCAGCAGTAAATTGTAAGCATACAGCAATATGTGTGATCATAAAACACATTTTCTGTTAATTTGAGGGGAGCTTTTACAAAAAAATAAATAAAATAAAAATGAGCATTTATTTCATGCAGTTACTGAATGACTTGCCTTACGATTTGGATGTGTAAATTCAGATGGAAAAGCCAAAAATATACCCTGGAGAATAAGAGACTAGAAAATGATTGTGATAATTATTTTTAGATATCACCCACCAAACTACTCCATCCTCAACTACCAGCTACTACAATTAGCTGTAAACTATCTACTGGTATCTACTGGAAGTCAGGCAGTAGGAATAAAATCCTGCCGACAATTTGTGTTTTCTGGACCTGAACGTACTGGTCCTCTGGACCTCTGTAGGGCTGGGCAATGTGATGATAATTTGTCGTATATAAGCATATATGTTGGTTATAAGGCCTATAACTGGGTTTTTGATAGTAGAGGAGAGGTTTTGGGGTGTTTGATAGTAGAGGAGAGGTTTTGTGTTTAATGTAACTGGGAAAAAAACTACTTGTCAGAGACACACTGTTTTGAATATAAGTCATCACTTCCTGTATTGTCATCAGAATATCCAAATTCATCCAACATCACATTTTATGTCCATAATACGCCACCCTAGTGTTGAACAGTAGTTTAAATGAAATGTATTCAGATTACATTGGAAGCTGGCAGACCAACTTTTGGAAAAACATGACTAAATAGCTTTTTCATAGTTGTCCACATTACGGTACAATGGTGGACGAAGTACACAAATCATGTACTTCAGTTAAAGTAAAATATTACTCCAGTAAAAGTAGAAGTTTCCTCCCTTTAGACCTCCACATGAGTAAAAGTACAAAAGTATTTAACTTCAAATGTACTTAAGAATCAAAAGTAAAAGTACTAAAAGATTAATTATGACTTAATTATGTCCTATTAGCATTTGCTTCATTAACTGAAAATACTCTAGTGTTACTTTTGGTAAACCAGTCTTTAAATAGAATGTGATTAATAGGTCTGATGTCTATTAAAAACACTGAAGGCAAAATTTCCATTAGGTAGAACCAGGTGGCAAACAAGCAAAGTTTCAGCTTAAGATTTATTTGTAACTTAGTTACAAGTTTAAGTTTAATAAAAACTTGCTTTAAAGTTCACAACTGAGTTTTCCTTTACTATACTGCATCTGTAGATCTCTGATCATAAACATAAACTAGCAAAAACAAATTTATAAAAATATATATTTCATTCTATAAAATGAAATAGTTTTTGTATAAATTAAGAAAAAAGACACATCAGTCACGACTGCATATGTGTACATATTTCTATATTGTGGTCTATTTACACAAAGTTAGGTTAGTTCATCATTTATGTTGAACAGACTCTCCCACAATTTTAGGCTGCTCCACTGATGTTGAACCGTGTGCTTGCATTGGGTCGGTATGACCAACAGGTCAAAACAAGCTCAAAACAAAGTGACCGCTGTGCCCTGATTGGTGTTGTTGCTTTGCACTTCTTTCGTTTTGACATTATGTTTTTATACACACACAAACCAAAAGGAATGATAGATTTCTTAAAATGTTGTGGAGTAAAAAGTCAGATATCTGACTTTGAAATGCAGTGGAGTAAAAGTAAAAAGTCACCCAAAATGGAAATACTTAAGTAAAGTACAAGCTACATGAACAGTTACTTAAGTACAGTAATGAATTACATCTACTTCATTACTGTCCACCACTGTTACTGTATAGTCAGATTAATGTCATTTTGGTCATCGTTATTAGTCTGGAGGAGTTGTGAGGAGGGATTTTTGGCTGTGAGAGCATGTTGAGAGGAGAAATGTGATTATGTAGGCTTTGGAGGTCATGCTTTCTTTAATCACCTCTTCATCTGACGAGAGATGACAGGCCAGCAGGAATGATGCCTTATTACAGGAGCTCTCTAATTAGGCAAGAGCGCTTGAACTGCGCTGAGCTTTGCTCTGTCGATGTCTCTATTCGATCTCTTCCTGCTGATGCTTCTAATACTCTGCTGTCGGTGAAAGTGTGTTTCTGCTGCAGGGGTGTGAGTGTTTTGTGCTTATGTAATTCTGATGTGCAGGTCTGTGAATGCACCATTTGCTTGTGTGTGTGTGCATGTGTTTATGTGAAAAGCGTGGCTCACTCATGGGGTGATAATTGATGTACGCGTCCTCACCGCGGGAGCATGGAGAAGGTTAGGTGTCTGCCTAATTACCTGATTAAAATATAAGGTTGCTGGTGTAGGGCTTTGATTGACAGCCTTCTGGAGTGAGAAAGTTGCCACCATCCTTACATGATGACATCACTCCATTGTGAACAGAGCTTCATCCAATGGGCTTTTTTCACAGTGATGGCCTTGTGTAACCCTGCAACATATTTATATTGAGTTGCAGTTGTGTTGCATAATGATCCTGCAGGTGTTTGCACTCCTTGAAGGGTGCGTACATCCCAGATGTCGGGTCTTTTAAGCATGCTATCTTTTGGCAGTACAGTTACAGTTGACTCATTGCTTGACATGCTGCCTTTGATTGGTGTCTTAGAGGCTTTGTTGTACCTGGTACTGCAGTAAAATGTCTCTATTCCTATTCCTGTGAGTTGACAATTTTAAGACATGCATGTAAAAATGGAAGCATTCCTGATGAGAACTGATTTGCCTGTCCTGCTTCTGAGGTGGACAAGCTTTATGTGTGATTACACCTTGTCAGAATGCAGAATCATTTAGATGAAGCTTTTTATTTTTTAGGCCTCAACAAATTCCTTATAAGAGGGTGATAATTAGAATGATGTGGAATGTAATAATCTGCTACCAAGAGAGTATTGTGAGGGAGAAACCCTCCTCTCCCCTAAATATAGCAGAGCACAACCTCATGAAGATTTTGTGAGCAGTGAAGTAGGTTTAATTTTTGCCTTTCCAAATTTCTCGTCAGTAGCTTTAGAATAGTGAGCGGGGAAAAGTTAGTATGTGTAAATTATGCAATGCACGATGCACGATGGTGTATCGTGAACATGTTATGAAAATCCTGACTATTTCTTACAAAATTAGCAAGTGTTTCAATATTCCCTGAAATCAGGAACAGCATAGGCTTTTTTTGGCTCCAGGCTCAATAAAACCAATAAGTGTCAGGTATTGCAAGGCTCTCTCTTCAAACTGAGGGCTGGACCCAGTGATAGAGATGTCAAGGTATTATTTGGCCCTTTGTTTGTTTGATAGTCAAATTCAGGGCAAATAAGGATCCACATCAATAACGTCATCCTGTCTGTTGCCTCATGCATTGAGAAGGCACAGGTATAATTTTGGTGTTTGTGAGTGTCTGTTGTATATGGAAGACTGTAGCTTTGTAATCAATAACTTTCACAGCATCTGATCGATAACTTTCAAACTGAGACTGTCGTGTCTAAAGAAGGTTTGCGTATTAAGACACATGCCTGCTTGCTCTTGGCTCTGCTTGGGAAATGCACTGCAGGAGCCACTTGAAATGTGCAACTGTCTCTGTCTTCCTCTGGCATGTCTTTGTTCTTCACAGGCAATAGGCTGAAGCATTTTATGAACATGTTTTCTGTATTTAGGAGATGCTAGGTGAGCAACTCTAAAGGAAGTGTTAGGGGTCCTGCCCAAGGACTCTTATTGGTATAGCATAGGAGAGGGGATTGAATCCAAGTCGGCAATAAGAACCACTATACCAACCACATTTATAAGCGTAACTGAGTTATAATTCACTATAATCAGCTATAATGTTCTGTGATGTGAGGTTTTCTTCTTTTTTTCAATAATGCCTATGGCAAAATTTAGAAAGAGCTTCACGGCTCTTGAGAAAACTTAATCCGCTAAAGCCAAATTTGTATTTTTCAGTGGCTCAGCTTTTTATTAGCTAAACTATTATTGCAGTTCCATTTTATGTTCACAAACATCCATAAAGCATTTCCTGTGAGTATGCTTGAGATACACAGGCAGTCTGACAGTAACTGCAGAAATCCCCTGGCAGCATGCAGGGCTTTTGCTCCACCAGCATAGTGACACAGGAGAAGTGTGAGATCCGGCTCCTCACAGAAGCTCTATTTATAGAAGTTCATTTAGCTCAGTTTGTTTGCAGTGGGCCTGCCATGAGCAGGTAGAGAAAGGATATTACCTGGATTAGTCCACCTCTCCTGCTACCCCCCCCCCACACCCAAGGGGGGTTACTGATAGTGAATGCGCATCTCTCTCCCGTCAGTCTGCTGCTATAATAGGAATAGCAGCTGAATTGCAGCCGTTGCAGAGGCAGCCGACTTCCTCAGATTTGATCCACTCTAGTTTCCATGGTGAGCCGTAACAGTTTTCATAATCCCTGGGTGCTCAATTTAATTGCAGATTGAATCATAACAAAGTTATGATGCACGGAAATGAGGGATGAAATGTGCCAGAACTATTTTTAGCCAAGATTAAGCATCTTTGCTGGCTGCGTGCTGAAAGCAGGAAGATCTCATTTAAATGTGACTGAGGTTTTTTTTTTTCTTCCTTTTTTTCTTCTTTTCTTTTTTGTCTGCGGCTGATGATGTAATTCAGTCCCATTCAATAGAGCAAAATTATAAAAAGAAAAATTCCCTGTGGGCAGAAATGGAGCTATAAATGTGTGTATTAATGTTTTCAAAGGTAAATTGAATGTAAACTCTGTGTGAAATGGACTTGCTGGAGCTTGGAAGTGCGAGAGAATGTGAGGAGAGGATAAGGAGCCAGGCAGAGAGGGAGAGAAATGAGGTAACTGTGCATAAAATGAAACATAGTTCATTTCTAAAGCTGCCTGTGCTTCCATAATGACCACATTGCAGGTGAACGGCGTTAGGAATGTGAAAGGACCTGGCAGAGCAGAAATGTTTTGGATAATCTAGAGGCCTCTGCAAGAAGTAGTAATTAGTACTGACCTTTATCAGCAGATGTTAAATCCTGTCCTAATGGTACCTGTGAAAATAACAAGTGCTTATTTTCAAGGAACAATTATTACACTGACAGCTTGAGAGATTAATGTTGACAGATAACCAGCGACCCTCAAACCATGCCTGTTGTAGTTTTATCAGAAACACTGCTTTGCTGCATTTGTTTGCAAAAAAAAGTGAAAATTAATTTAAATGAAAAGACCTTGACTGCAAATGTTTGATTGTGTGTGTGTGTGTGGTATTTCAGGTTTCTCTGACTCTTAATTGGCCCTGGCAGGGTTTGAAAGGACCATTAAATTACAGTGTTCAGCGTCACAGAGAGACAGACTAGAGCCCCAGGAGTGCTGTTTGCTCATATGGAGGGTATTTATCATTACTAAGACCGTCTGGCCAGCAAGAGAGATCTCCTTTGGGTTGAGAGAGAGAGAGCCGGGGGGGGGGGGGGGGGGGGGGGGGGAAGCAAAGAGAGGAATAGCGGTGAAAGACTCCCTAATGCTGGGTTACAACACTAAGACTGAAGCTGCATTCATCCACTATCTATCTGAATGTGCTCTCTGTGCATTATTCAGTAGTTGGTTTCCACGTGGAAGAACATCCGCTTTATTTTGCCCTTAGAATAATCATAGCCACTGTTAGCCCGGTTGTGGCTGGTTTTCCCAACACAGATGAAAGCCAGTGCTAAACGAAATCACATTCACCTAATATTGGTAATTCACCACAGAAAAGCATCTTTAGTCCAAGAGTAGGCCTAATTTCTGTTGACAGGAAAAACATTACATGATATTGCAGTAAGCACCCTTTTCAGATTTTGCTCCTTTTGTGTGAGAGAGTATGGCAGAGCGTGAAGAATGAGATGCACTTCTGAGAATTTGCCAATTAGCAAAAATACCAAAGCTTGACATTTCTTCTTTTTCCCAGTGACTGTTTTTCCACAAAATGTCAGTCATTTGAATATTTCCCCCAAGGTACTGTCTTGCTCAGCCTAGAGGCCTTCACTCTCCGTCAGACGATCTGTCACAGAGTGTAAACAGAGAGAGTCCACAATGAATTATTACCACCAAGAAAGAGCCCTATTTTTAGATCCCAGTGTACAGATGTGATGAATTATGTATGACTTTTCAGGCCTCAAAGGTTCTAATATTTATAACGCCATGTGTCACTTTAATTACTTATCAAGTGGCCATGATTCAAGGCTGTAGTGCTTGTCTAACACATTTTGTTTTAGCATTGATAAAAATAAGGTTTAAGTGAGTGGAATGGGAAACATAACAGCTTTTAGCAAAATTGTTTTTGAAGCTAAAACTTTTGTTCAATGTGTCATTGCAATCACTGTTGTCAACTTCAAAGTGATGCTAAGTCAAACAGAGACAGATAACTTTGCAGTGGAAGAGATGGCTTATCTAGGCATTTAGTAAGAGGACCCCATCCTCATTCCTAATCAGGAAGGAATTGTTGAGGCTACTGAAGTTTGGCCAAGCTCATGGGCCGTTATTTCTACTGAAGAGACAGTACTGTGGAAAAATCAGACACTGCCCTTTCATTTGTTTAGTGTCCGGTCAGTGGCAGGAAAAGTAAATGCAAAAAACATATTTTACAAAAAAATTACACATAAGCCGCAACAAATTGTGATGTCAAGAAAATGACATTAAAATTTGAGTTTAAATAAATGAGTTTGGTCTCTGCCTTTGCACAGTACTGTAAATTACAGACTAATTTACAGCCCAAGTATAACTCATAAGACAGTGAAGCCTTTTGAAGACAAAAGTATGGTTTCTAAAATACTAAGGCTACGTTTACACAGCAGGTAAAAGTGGCCTAAATCCGATTTTCTCACCAAATCCGATTTTTTTTGTTTGCCTGTTCACACTGTCTTTTAAATGTGATCTGTATGCAACATCAGTCTGAACAGATCACGCTCCTAAACCGACCTGCATGCACAAAAGAACCATACTTCACGTGGCTCGTCCAGAGATAAACAATCATGACGATTATTGGACACTTGTCGTTCCCGGTTTCGTCTTCGCCAGCATTACAGGAGCAATTATAACCTTCCAGTGGTTGACAGCTGGACTCATCACCCCAGGTGTGGTGTTCGAGTTGGCCATACAAAGAACCCGGTATTCGGCCGCCTATTTGATTCGTGTCCTCAGATTGTTTATACTGTTCTCAGACGCTGCAGCCTTGGGCTCCTCCGGCCGCGCTCGGCGATTTGTTCAAAAACGCTTCTCTTCAAACTCAGAGCGGCTGCGATAAGTCTCTTATAATTTTTTTGTTACAGAAACATCAGCCTAAATGTTTGAGTCTCAGCAGCACAAAATTATGACGAATATTGAGTTGAACTGATGTAAAAGTCGCAACTGAGTCACATTGTCGCAGATCGGATACGGATCAGATTTCAGTACCACATATGAAAGCGGCTCAAATCGGAATGAAAAATGTCAGATTCAATGTGTTTTCTGCTGTTAACACAGCCACACAAATGACAAATCTGTGTCACATATGAGGAAAAAGATCGGATTTGGGCCACTTTTACCTGCTGTGTAAATGTAGCCTAAGATGGTCTGTACTTAACCACCATCATCACACTAGAGTGTCATTTTGGTGGTGTCATTTAGTCAAGGACTAGGCTTTATCAGCATCCCTGAAATTGCCCTATAATCAAAGCGTTGTAGGGAGATGTTATGCACTCATTAAAAATCCCCCTGAGGGTCATGATTCATCTGCATACTGAAAAAAGAGACATGGTGGATCAATATAGCACAGAGCAACAGATCGATAGTCAGCAGACACTGTAAATGCCCCTTTGACATTACCGCCTTCTCTACCTGGATCCAAGCGTTCTCATCTGCTACTTTCAGCTTTGCCTGCAGAACGAACCGTGGGGGTTCAAAATGAGGCCAGCTTGCTTTGCCTGTGCATCATGCTGTGCTTTGTTCCACTGGCTTGTTTACGCTTGTACAGCGCTATTAGCTGCAGTTGGAAAGTGTGAAAACTCTGGTTCAGGTCAAATTTATTATCATTATTGTGTGTTCTTAAAACCATAGGTAGCTATACTGTCCATTTTCTATGCATATCATATGGAAAATAGAACCCCACTCAATTCCACTGTAGTAGAAAGGTCTGTAAGCGTGCTCTGTGGCTCTTCTGGTATTGGCTGATGATAAGAAAGAATACCCCTGTGGTTATTTGAACAAAGCAGACCCTTTAACCTGTGGTGAGAATGAACTGTTCAAATTGTCTGGAAGGAGGGAAGAAGATGATTTTGTAAAACCTTTTTCACACCTTAGCCACACAATGGACAAGGAAAATAGGATAGAAAATCATTTAACATATATTTGTATAGCTTTAGTGCACAAAATTAGAGAATTAATCATAAATAATAGATTTTTTCTCAAATATGCGTGACCTTCATTGCTCAAAATTTGAAGGAATATTAGCTGGGGGTGCCACTGTTCTACTAGCATACTATGCAAATAACCACAGCAATTCAACAAAAACCTTGATATTATGGAAAATACAGCGATCATAATTAGAGATCAGTAACCATTACAGAAGGAAAGAAGATAAAGATAAAATTTTTGATGGCTACAGCTTTTAAAAAATAGTAGGATGTGGAGAGGCCCTTGGTTTGAATGACTTCAGCCTATCTACGTCATCACCAGTTTTCTCACACTGCTCTGGTTTGATCTTATTCCACTCCCCTTTAGTGTGTTCCACAGTTCAGTAATTGCAGAGGGTTTCTTAGCCACCAGTGATCTTTCAGAGATTCTCAATATGGTTCAGATCAGCATTCTGGGATGGCCATTTTGTTATTTGAGTGTTATGAGCTTTAAGGAAGTGTTTTACCCGTTTGTCTGATTGAGAGATGTCTGCATGGAAGGAAGCTGATGGTTGCTGATGGTTCTGATAAACATTAGCATTCACCTTGCCACATGTGTAAGAGGCCTGGAGAAAACATCCCCAAACCATAAACTTCCACATCCAAACTTTACTTCTTTACTTTTTCTCACTCTTCTGACCCAGCTAAATTAAACTTGCTCTCACCACTAAAGCAAACTTTGAACCAGTTTCTTTGTCCACACATCATGGTCCTCAGTAAAGGTTAGTCTAGCCTTTTGATTCTGCTGATGAGAAGCTTGGTTACTGCAGAGTGGCCTTTCAGTCTTAATTCTCTCAGATGACTAGACACCGTATGCTGAGAACTTTACCACATTCAGCGCTGAATTGGTGAGCAATTCCAGCTGCAGTGTTGAACTGATTCCCCATCGAGAGTCTCTGTTCTCTCATGCATTTGTCTTGCGCAGGCAACCAGGGAGGCTTAAATGAAATCGCGTCATCGACGACTTCTCTTACAGTCACTGAAAGGGTCATCCTTTCGGCCTTCATCTAAACAACCTGCTGTTGCAGGGTTTCAGTCATCTTGAAATGACTCGCCATCTTGTAAAATGATTACGGGTGTTGCCCAATAAATAGTGTTTGTCAGATAATTAATAGTGCACTATGAGCTCCGGTTAACTGTGAAGTATCCCAAAGTGTTTCTCTAATTTTGACTGCAGTTCTCTTGGCAGTGGTTACAGAGACAAACTGCTGATTGAATGGGCCACAGCTGATTTCCATCTGAGCTGAAGTCCTAATCAGATGTTGACAGGGGTCACTTCTGGCCCAGCACATAATAAGCAAATGATTGTTTGTATGTGTGTAAGCAAGAGAGGACAATAGGTATGATGTTGATAATAATATGTGACCAAATGATGCAGATCAGATAAACATTTACAGAATCTGTGATTTTCTTTGCTATGTAAAATACAGTTTTTTTTCGTTTTTTTTTCTTTACTTAATTTATCCCTATACAACAAATATTTACCATTCTGTTTTGTAATGTATTTCTGATGTAATGTAACTTTAGCAAATTTCTTAACATGTTCTCATTGCATTTGGTCGTTTTTCACATACATTTATAGAATTATTAACACAGATCTCATACAAAAAACAATTTTTCAGTGGATAACTGCAAAACAATGAAAATATATGGACAACTGATAGAAAACACTATCATAGCTATAATACCTTTAGCATCTGTGTAGACTACATAGATGTAAGCAATGAGAATAGAGGTTTTAGACAGGAAAGACTCACATGATATAAAACTAATTAACAAAATGAGAGATGCACCTCCTGAGATTCTGAAGCATTTAGAGAATGGACTCTATACTATTAGAGATAGTATAACTGTGTGTTTCAAGGCTGAGGTTTAAAAAAAATTACACAGTGGATGCTACACTCCTAAAAAGATATTTTTCAAGGGCTCCTTAATAAAGAAAATGGTTCTATGTAGAACCATGAACACTCAAAGAACCCTTTGCATGTTTAAAGGGTTTTTTGCATTCTGAAAGGGTTCTTCAGCTTGGTGGAGAATCTGCTGTAGATGTTGAAAAGCCTTTTTGAAAAGGCTTCTGTATAGCACCAGAAAGGGTTCTTCTACTGTCACAATGTTAAGCTTGTTACAGTAGAAGAAACCTTTTGTTCTCAGTAGATAGAACAACAGCCTTTCAGCACTAATGAAGGCTGAAACCTGTGAAACTGAGACTTGTATGTTAATTTAGTCGTGGTTGGTTGTGGTTTAGTTTGATTGAGGGACTTTAGTCTTCTGATTGTAGGTTACAGTATTTGATGGAAAACTTTGGAAAACTATTCATCAACATGTTCGATGAAATAGTGCATACAACATTTTTACTTTATTGTTGATGAACAAAAGTAATATTTTGCATCAGTTCAAATTTAAATCAACTTCTGCCCTGTTCCACTTTGTACAATGTTGTTTACATGATCAGACAAAGAATAATAAACTAGTTAAAATAAGAAACAAAACTAGAGAGCAAATAATTCTTTATAACTTCATAGATTTGTATAAAAGTACATTTGCTTTAATGCCTGCAGTTGTCAGTGTTTATGAGGTCACTGTTCTGTGATTGACAAAGCATTCCTGTTGCAAGAACGTTAGTGTTAATGTTTTGATTAAATTAATTATTTTGAGACATTTTTACATCTGTAAAATATATTATATTTAAAATGAACTGCCGTGCTGAGCCGCATGTTTATGCACAGTGGAATGTAAAGAGTTTTGAAAAGTTGAACCTGGCCCTGATGTTAATGTTATCAAAGACCTTTAAAATGCCGTGACTGAAATTTGGCGTAGGTGTCACACCTTATGGTTTAATCTTTATAAACAATATGGTTTTGTTGCAAGTTTAAAGGTACAGAGTCTGTCTGTATATGGCTTGGATATGGGAAAGGTAGTCTAATACTATCTCCCCATTAATACCAGTAATTCTGTTGAGCTTGAGTTGTTTTTCACTTTGTGTGCTTTATTAGGCTTTTCTTGTCTAAAACATTATCTGATCAGACTGTGGGTGGTGGGGTGGGTGTATAGGCATAATTGTTTGTGTGAAATTCGTTTCTTGCCATGCACAGGCTGTTATATGGACAAAACAGATATTGCCTCACATGTGATCAGAGTGTCGTTTGCCAGATTGTTAAAAGTGTTATGCTGTAATGATCAGACCGTTTGAAGGGTTACAAGTAGAAAAAAGCAGTAACAGTTACGCACATGTAATGCATTAGCAAAGTTATATTTGCCCTTCGACCTCACCTTGCATTCTGAAACAGACTCAGCTCAGCTCAGAACAAAGCCTGACTCTGAATGTTTCTATGCTTATTTACCTTTGAGGGACCTTTTAGCTGTTTATCTGTCAAATCAAGTAAACAGTGTGATTCTATATAAGGTGATTATTATGATTAATAATAGAACATATCACAGTCAATAAAATCAAAACAAGATTGTTGATGTTGCAAAATATTTTAATAATAGAAATGTTTTATACAGGTATCTGTAAATTATTAATACCGTGTCGAGGCTGTGAATGTAAGGTTTGCTGTGTCTGACAGTTGACACCCATAAATGTAGTTAAACAAAACTCAAGGCCCCGCCCAGCTTGGAGGAAGAAAAAATACAGGATCTCACTAATATGTGTAAGTTTGCAGTCGCAGATTATATGTATATGAAGTAAAGCATCCAAAACCATAGTAAACATGCCCAGCAGTAGAACACAGCTTTGTGTAATGACCGGCTAAGCAGACTGCTAAGAGGCTAAAACTGCACTATGTAAGATGTTTTTGTTGAAGTTGGAGGAAATAGCTTTACTGGGTCAAGAGAAATCAAGTCGATAAAACAGTGTCTGTGCACTGCTGTGAGTTTCCCTATAAAGCCTGAACGAGTCAGAGGTGTCCGTCATATTTTGAGTTTTTCAGACAATGTCTTCTGTCTTTTTTGTAAAGCTTCCAGTATCCATATAAAGACTGGAGTTGTTTTGTATTAAAATGATAGCCCGCTGCTGATTCAGCATAGGGTAAGCCATTATGGTGCTAGCAGAAAGAAGCATTATTGTAGCAATGGATTAATGGAGAATTTGTTGTGTATGTTTCTTTAAAGCACCAAAAAGAGTTATTGTATGGTTACAAGCTTGAGATGAACAAGAAGAACATTTTTGGTGCTATATAGATTGAAAGGTTTGTATGTAAAACCATGCACAACACATTCTTAATCAATCTTAAGCATCAAGCCACAATGCAAAGAACCATTTAAGCATGCATAGGGTTCTTTGAGTGTTCATGGTTCTGTATAGAAACAATGTCCTTACCAAAGAACCCTTGAAGAACCATCTTTTTTAAGAGTGTATGCCATTTGTGTATGCTTCATTTTATTTTGGAAAAGTACATGGAGAGTTTTTACTTTATTTGTAATTTTAATGATTAATTTTTATTACAATATAATCATCCACACAGTACTGCGCTTTAAAGACGTCACTGAGAACATTGTATGTTTAGTTGTAACTGTGTAGCTTTTCTAGTGTAGTGTTGTGATAATGTTGCACATTCTGATAAAAGTTAATATACCTATTAGACTGCAACCCAACAGACAGGTTCACTGTCAGTTAAACAGTGGTGTTTAGATTGTACGTTGTAGTTGTCTAATGATTGATTTTAGACACACCCACTAAACTGAGGCTGAATAAGGTGGTGCTGCTGAGAGCTGAGCTCAGCTTTATTGACCAACATATAAAGGACATATATTATATGTACATAAGGATTAAGTAAACCTGCCTTATTGGATGGTTCTCTTGTCAGATAGGTAATATTCCATGACTATGACATCTTATGCTATCAAGCTCTGCTCTAAGCCCATGTCATCCCCCCATCCCCCATCCTTCAACATCGTCTAGTTTAGTCTCTATTGCAGTTCCGCTGGGTCGTCTTTCTCTGCTAGATTTCATAATGTGGTTTTTAATCTAATTTGTGCTGGCCTTGATTCTACTGATATGCCCTGGGGGAAGGCCACAGATGAAAAAAGAGTGGAGAAGAGAGAGAGAGAGAGAGAGAGAGAGAGAGAACACAGGGCTGTGATTAACAATGACTGAGTGAGGAGAAGAGAGCAAATGAGAGTGAGTGAAAATAGCCACTTCTCACCAGAGCAGCGCATTAAGATCCCGCCATGGGCCGAGATGACAGTATCGCGTTCATTTGGCCTAGCGCTCTTATAACATCTCAGAGCACTTAGGGGAACCCTCTCCCTCATGCACTTCTTCACTAGGAAGTGGATTAAGTTCATGGAGCAGTACAGGTTTAGGGCCTATTGTTGGAGAGCATGTCTGGAGGATTTTGTGGTTTCACAATAAACTTTTGTTTAAATAACTTTTAATCATGTATGAGAAGGTTATGGATTTGTTTTAGGCAGTGTAGCTGTGTTTGGCATGGTCTGTACTGTCTGCACATAGACTATGTATCTGTTTACTGAGTTGTTAGTTGGCATACTGAAAATATTTTGTACGTTCTCAGACTTTAACTGACTAGGATCTAGTCAGTGGGTATTTGGATACCACCATTGGAAATGCGTGGAATTCTTCTTTGCTTTCATGGTAAGAAAACTGTACTAATGCTGGAGGAGCTGCAGCAAATTTTGGCAGAAGCTGTGATTGATTGTTAACTTACAGGCCTTAAATCAAGGACATGACCAATCAAAATATCAGTTATTAAACAGATATTTCTAATTCTGTATTCTGTTTGGCTCAACCATGTTCAAAGCCGTTTCAATATACTTGATATATGCACACTTAGGAGTTCACCTCCGTTCTGAATTAATACACTGAGATACTGAGATTAATACCTAAAAAATGAATGAATTTAATCATGGAGGGTAATATTTATAGGTGACTTTTTGCAAGTGGATGGTTGCTTTTGTTACGATGCAGCTGCCGGAACTGATTTGAATATTATATGGCCTCATGCATACAAATCAATTCCTCAACTCAATGATAAACCCGTCTATTTAAGTATGAAGAAGTTTTTTTAGCAAAAAAAAATTACATAAAATATGTTGATTTTTTAACTGACAGACCATTATTTATTTGACTATTAATGATTAATTGATGAATAGTTTGCATACTGAGTTGCCACAATACAGTCTATTGAGGGGCAGTTGACAATGTCTAAGCCCATCACTTCCACTAGATCTTGATGTTATTTTGATGTGTTTGCTTTTCGATGTACTAATTTATATTTGTTGTGTGCATAAAAATGTAATACATTTTGGAGAGTAAGAACGAAGAGTGTTATGATTTCAATACAGAAATCAAAAAGTGGGAACTTGAAATGTATTGACAATAGGAACTGTATCACTGATCCACCCCTCTGCTTTTAATGAGCATCTCTCATTTACTGTCTTTCACAGACACCACCGTCAGTGATCAGAACTAGACATCAGGGTGCTTCCTATCTATTTTTGTGTTTTTGTACTTAAACTACAATGTTGGAAGATCACTGTTTTGCAAGCCCATGCTACTTTACAATCTTTTGTTTTTATTTATTTATTTTTTACCAAGCTAATCTGTGTAGTATGTAATTAAAGCTCTGCAAAAACGAGATGTTTTTAACCCATAAAAAGGGAAAATTCAAGGAAGAATTTAGTGAAATTTCCAAAAACAATAGCAGCAGTAGGCCTTTTGCAGTTTTTGGAGCACTTCCAAGAGAACTGAATGAAAAATAATCACTGTCCCAATTTTAAGCTAGCAACCCAATTCTGAGTAATTGTATGAATGGAAATCCAATTGCCTGCCAGTGGGAGACTGTGGTAGTGTTATTTCGGGTAGAGTGGCACAGCATGTACTGAAAGAACATACATTCTGTTTGGTGTTCTTTTGCACAAGAATCAGTTTGTGACTGAAATACCGCTGAACTACCTCCAGTCTGTGGCCTGCTGAGGAGCTGAGCAGATGAGAGTGATGCAGGGGAGGAACAGCCATCCGGTGGCTTTTGTCCCGTTTTCCCCGTTCCCTCAGATTTTCCACCCAGCATTTCATTTATGTCTTAGCACTCCTCTCACTCCCTGCCTGCCGACCCCACAAGCAAATCCCCCACCTACCTGCACACTGCCCTCCTAGCTCTAACTGATGCTCTTTTGTATTACATAACACTGCTATTTTTACCTCCGCTGCATCAAGATCTCCACCAATTCAGCATTCTCTTTATTTCTTCCACTGAAAGAAGGGAAAGGTGTGAGGCTCAAAAGGAATATCATTCTGTCTGCTGAAGTGGGAGAAATGGGCACTGATAGAGTAAGACAAAATAAAATGGCGATTTTATTGCACTGCCACTATATTATGTGATACTCCAGCTGCTCAGGGAAGGGCTATTATTCAGCCGTTCCTATCTAACTCCTGTCTATTAGGATCCAAAAACAGGATAGAAGATAATATTAGCAATAAGTGCTTTGCTTTCTATGTACAATTTATAAATGTGCTAAACCTTCCAGCAGAGCAGTGGACCAAAACTCCAATTATCATTATCTCTGAGATGCTGCTACAAATTTTAATTTGCATTATATGCCCTCAGACCATTTGAATGTATGTAAAATTAATTAACAGATATTAAGAAGTGTGATTGTGATGTTTATGTCATCTGTAATATGAAACATTTACCACAATTGATAGCTTTATTTTAAAGCCCAATATATGTAATGTTTCAGCTTTGTCTTTTGTAGCCTATGTGTGGGCAACATGTAATATATGAGACCTGACATTTAAATGTCATTCAGGTTGTTTTCACATTTGAGCTTTTCTCCAGACCCTGTTCCGTTTGACTGTTTACCGTGTGAAAGCTGTTTTCAAGCCAGAGAGAGGTCCACAGTGCAGATCCCTGCTCTTTCTAAAACTGTGGTTTGGGGTTTGCTTCATCACATTGCTCCCTGTTTCAGATTTAAAATGGCAGGAAAGGAAACGTAAAGTCTGAGCACTTGCACTGAGTGGAACACACGTTTATAAATAGATGAAAATCTTCCCAAGTGAGATCAGCTACTCATTTATACCAGAGAACATGCCACACATCACAATACAGTATACACATCACAACACTTCACAATACAGTACGCATCACAGTACATGCGTGGTACAATACAATGACAAAACACACCAGATGAACAGCAGACATGTTTGGTTAATGTTTACCCTAAAAACTACAGTAACAATGAATAAATAAACTGTCACGACTGGCCCCTCCCAGTCTTCCATGTGCGTCTGTTTACCTTCCAGTCATGTCCATGTGCTTCTTTGTTTTGATTCCTTCCCAATCCGGTCCCCTTGTTTTCTGACTCCGCCCCTGATTGTTTCCACCTGTTTTCCACCTGTGTCTTGTGATCCCTTGTGCTACTTAAGCCCTGTGTTTGCCCTTTGTTTTTGCTGGTCTGTGTTGTTGTAGCTGTTGGTTATTGGTCGTAGATGGTGGATGTTTGATGTTTTGTTTGTATTGTTTTGTTTGGTTTCTCTACCAGCATCCGTAGTCTGTTTATCCTGTGTTTCTTTTTCTCTGTATGTCCGTCCCTCCTTATATCGGTGTTGGCTCCCTGAACCTGGACTGTTTTAACCATGATCCTGGATTTACCCCGAATAAATCTTGCTTTTCTTAGAATATGCGTCCGCCTCCTCATCGTTCCTCAGTACATAAACAAGGTTGGTAAGAATAGTAACATTTCGTGCTAATGTTTACATATGCTGTAATGTTAGCAAAAGTACAAGGTCAAAAAATTGCAAGAATAATGAAGCTTTGGATAAAACTGGGGGAGCCTCTGAGAGCTACAGGTGATGGTCAGAACATAGAGAGCCAGAAGAGTGAACCTTTCTGTACTGTACAATCACAGTGGCGGTGGCAGCAGCACATAACAGTGTGTGGGAGAGTCTGTAGCTCTAAAACCATCAGTGAACAAGATGTTCAGCTAACACATGCCACACAAAGTAGCTCTACAAACATGTACCCAGAATGATAATGGCTAATCACAGGACGCTAATAAACAGATAGTACACTGTAAAGTGTCATTTCTTAGACTTGTGAATTGCATATTTTCATGATATCCACAATATGTTGCCATATCAATATTTTTACACATCCAGTAACCTCTGTTTCTCAGTTTTCAGTGTTGGAACATAGCAATAAATGATAAGCTATGTGCTGATTGGCAATTTGACATTAATTGTCAAGAACAGGAAAGGGATGAACTTATTATCTAGCACTTTGCAAAAACTATGTGCATAGAGGTGCCAATTTTGCCATTGATCCATGGTTCAGAGGGAATTCTCCTATATAAGAAAAACAAATCTGTGAAAATGAGCCCCACCCTCAACTGAAAAGCCACTTAGACTGCATCAGAATGCTGTTAGGTGCTTTTTGCTGTGAGTTAGAACTACTGACCGCTACATTCTAACCGCTCACTAATCCGTCAAAAAGAGAAAAGGGTTGGTTGACATCCTTTACACCTTCCTACGAACAAATAACAGGTGGGTTTATCATAGCACTGACATCTGGGGTGTGACAGCGAGCCTGTTTCGCTTACCTCTGTCCCACAGCTAGTTGTTTAACATCACTTTGATTGGTTATATGTGGAGTAATCATGACAGCAGTGTAATTAGCGAGATCTATAAAAAGTTTGACTAATGTCTTTTGGTTAGAATTGGAATTATGCAAATGATCTCCAAGACATGAGTAATGCTTTAACGTATTAGCACCTGCAGTGTGTCATAATGGAGACAGATAGCTGGTGCTGTACATTTTACCCTCACACTGATGCCAAACAGCTTATGATCTGATGTCTTGTATCTGGCTAAATGTTGAATTTGAAGGATCTCTTGTTGTTGTTTCTGAAAGCATCTCAATTGCACCAAGAGAGGGTTCACAGTGAACTCGTTCTGTCATTTCAGGCTGATCTTTGCCCCGCACTGAAGCTTTTGGGCTGTTAAGAAATGTCTCACAGTACTTACTGAACACAAACACTAGGCACAAATAACAAGAGAGAACAATTTGATCATCTTTAATGACTCTAAAAGACCCTCTAATTGTAAGTGATTATTCTTTTCATTGCTCTGTCTGTTGTCTGATCCCAATGCACACAACTTGAAATGGAGATCTGAAGAGTTTGAAGCCGAAGTGAAATCTAGAGTAATCAGTCGACTAATAGCTGTCAAAAAAGCAATAGAACATGAGAGGGAGTGTGGTATGTTGTCATGAATAACATCACGACTGTGATTTGGTCACCAGCATGAGTTCATGACACACAGCCTTGGTTCTATAGAATAGCTCTTTTTCAATATTTACCTAATTAACCTGAATGTTGTTTTCAGACAGACTCCAGACAGTCTGTAAAGCATTAAGTTAGCCTTTTCGCCATCACAGGTGCTTAGGTGTAGTGACGGATTCAGAATTTGATGCAGGCCTGATGTTATGCTCTTCTTCAGAATCTGACCAAACAGGCTGTGGTTAAAATATTATCTCATTAGATTTATCTAATGTATTTGTTGTCTGTTTTTCTGTGTGCTAAAGTAGGAAATTAGTACTGGCTCACATGGCCACAAATTTAACATTTGGTCACAATATGAGAAGATACCATACAGCCATTGTAAGTGAGATTACTTGGGTTTGAGAACTTGGGCTGGAGGTCTCGGTGGCTCAGAGGTAGAAGGCCGGATTGCACCTTGATGAACAGAGATCGGACTGAGAAACAGGGAGGAGATGAGGTGGTGGTAGGGTGTGAAAACTGTTTCACAGGACATTAGATTGAAATCGCTACTCTTCTCCTAAAATGTTGCGTGGTTTTTTTGGCATTTTTCCCAGTTTTCTCCCCAATTTGATTGTCTAGCTAGGTCTCAGAATATTACATGATGCTACCAGCACTAGGAGGGTAGCGGCTAACAAATGCTTCATCTAAGTCACGTGAAGCCACTCACTTCATCTTTTCAAACTGCTGCTAAAAGCTCTGTTACTTTAGCAAACAGATGCCTGCACTAGCTAACATTACACAGAGTGATGGGGGAGAGGGAAGACCATTGTACCCACCCAAGGAGAGCAAGGCCAGTTATGCTTTCTTGGATTTACCTGGGATGCAATCTCCTTATGATACGGTCAGCGCTCAGGAGCCCCCTTCTCTTGAAAGTTTTCAGCAAATCATTGCATGAGAATTCTGGTTTGTCCAAACACAGAAATATAATCAAATTAAGAAACTGCTGACAATGCATTAGATTCTCTTGCCTAAATGCAGGTGTAAGCTAGAAGTGCTGGTCTCCTTGTGATAAGCTCTTTTCTGAAGCTGCAATGTATTTGCATAGTGTCTCAGTTCTCACCATTGCAGCACAGCTACTCACATCCAGCTCGTCTTTCCCTCTGATCTTATAAATGAAGCTCAGTTGAAGGTGAATGCCACAACAGAGACATGGTCTATTAGATACAGCTAGAATTATCACACTCTGTAGAGCCATTGAGCTAAAGTTGTCTTTTATGGACAGTGTTTGTTTTCAGGTCTGTACTTAAGCTAAAATGCCACAATATGTTTTGCTGTCTCTGAGGCCCTGTTTCATGAATATGGCACCTAGGAAACCATTATAATAAGAAAGAGAAATGCTTCCTGAGCATTTCCAGCACTTGGGAAATACAATAAACATTAGAGCTAGATAAGGGCTGTTGGTGCAATGCAGAAAGTCTATTTTAGGAAGCCATAAGAATGGCTGGTGTGTGAGATAAAAGCTCAGGCTGGCAGCCCAGTGGGACGCTCATTCTGAAGTTATCCAGTCATCTCAGCGAGTCTCCCTCTCCACCCCACCACATCCAGCACAAGCTACTTTCACCAGCACGCGCTTCGTTTGGCTCCCGCTCTCTACCAGCAGAGTGAATTAACAAGCGGAGGAGCCCGCTTGATAGATGGTGACGGAGATGGCCTGCAGTCGTGGATCATTGATATTTTAAAGCGCTCCATCTGCTGTACCCTGCTGAGGGGAAATGCAGTTGTGTGGAGGAGGATTTGGATAATGCAATAAACTCCTCTGTTGTTATCCAGCAGCGTGTTTGTGAAATGATCCTTTTTGCCAAGGCTGATCCTGACAGATGTATAAGAATGGATAATGCGCGCCTGGTGGCAGTGTATTACGAAACCCGGACTGTAGAAAAAGCAAAATACTATGATTTAGGCATTGGCTGAAAAAGATAAAGGATTAGAACTAGAATAACTCTGTTGGACATCATTATGCAATTCATTCGGTTGAGTGAAAGTCAGTGGAGTACTCCACCATATTGCTGATCAGTGATTAACTTTGCAGTATTCTCATTCACTCTTTCATTCACTATGTCCTGTCTGTCCTAAAAGGGCTTCGCTGTTTGGCCTGTTACATAATCACCTGACAGCAGTTATTTGCACTGACGGTGAATATTTGAGCAGAAAGTGAAATAGATGTGAAGTTTGTTTCTCTATTTTTTTGTACTGGAGCTAGAAGGCTAATGTAGCTAATGAAGTAAATGAAACTTATAACCCCCACACAGCACTGTATAAACTGCAAGTGTTAAGTAGTGTCAAATAGACTTGCTTATTAGGTTTATGACACGATATGATGTGCTGTTTTCTTTTTAAAAATGGGCAAAAGTACAGACAAAACACTGACTTTTGTGTTTGACGAAAGTAAGTGACTTTTGACCACATATCATTGAGCAAGACATGTTCCTTGACCAGAATCTGCTTAACCAATAAAGAGTAGGATGTTTAAGCCGTAGTGTACACCAATCAGGCATAACACTATGACCACCTCCTTGTTTCTATGCTCATTGTCCAATTTACCAGCTCCACTTATTCTACAGGTGCACTTTGTAGTTCCTACAGTTACAGACTGTAGTCCATCTGTTTCTCTGGTACTTTGTTAGCCCCCTTTTACCCTGTTCTTCAGTGGTCAGAACCCCCATGGACCCTCACAAAGCAGGTACTATTTGGGTGGTGTATCATTCTCAGCACTGCAGTAACACTGGCGTGGTGGTGATGTGTTAGCGTGTGTTGTGCTAGTATGAGTGGATCAGACACAGCAGTGCTGCTGGAGTTTTTAAACATGAGTAGGATCCTTTTGAAAATTTTACAGTTTTGTGGGCACCAGCTTATTTGTATTCACCAAGGTAGAGCGATTATCTTATTTTTTTTATTTATTTTTTTTAAAAAACACACTCTGGGCTTCAAAACCATTTTCTTTTCTAGAACCCTTCTACTGTGAAATGCAGAATTTTCCGCATTTGTAACATTTTGTTTTGGAGCACTTCAAAACAACACACATGAATGAAAGGAGAAAAGTAATTTTCTCACAGCGTTTTAATTTGCTGCCTCCTGTTCCTCAGATGCAGAGCGAGTTGTTATTCTCTGACCGATTCACATTGATTTTAACCAAATGTGTGTGTCACCTCACCGTCCTGTTTGTTTTCCAAGTTTGTTGGTGCTGGATCTGCACCAGGAGACTGAGTGTGCAGCTCCATCAGACATTAACCAGTTATATCTCTTCCACATGCTTGCACTGAAACAGATCATTGACACAACAGGATGATGAGTTACTTGATATTAAGATCTCGGTTCCTCTTGAAGAATGGGGAATAGGCGAGCATGCATTAATATATATTGCCTGTATTGTTTTATGCAGGTGGCAGGGGCAGGTGGCATTAAGGGGAGAGGGAAATCAAAAGAACAAGGGAATAAAAAGACAAATGAAGCAATGGAATGGAAGAGACAGGTTGGCGGAGAGAGTGTCTGCGTGTGCATGAGGGAATGAGGGAAGTGGATGTTTCTGCCTCTGAAGGGAGGGGTAGTGGGTGAGGGCCATAATTCCAGACAGCTCCATGGAACTGCTGGGAAAAGAGAGAGATCAAGAGAGAAGAATAAAGAGTAACAGTGTCATGAACATTCACTGAGCACATTTACCATGAACACATACACATACATTTGTAGTGCTACTTCTGCGGGGTATTTCCACTGACTTCTGTATTTCTCTAGACAGAAATTGCTCTGCCTAGTCTACTAAGTCCAGCGGTCGGCAACCCAAATGTTAAGAGCCATTTTGTCCAACCACAGGCTCACATCTTTGTTCTGCTTTAAGCTTTAGCTCAGCTATAGTTGTGTTTTCTGCATCTCTGGCAGGAAACTTTTCCGCAAAAGTGGAATAGTTTCTTGTAAAATGTCTTTTAGTGTTTGACTTTTTACCAGGCTAAAGTCACAGCTTCTTGTTCGAATTTTCCCATTCCACCTTAAATGGTGCCTGAGGCACCAGAATGTAAGTGCTGCACCATTTAAAGTGGAACTGGAAAATTCAAACAAGAAGCTGGCAAATGAGAACCTGACAGTTTCACGGCTTTTTAGTGTTTTTCAGTCTCTCATCGCAGGTTAAATGATCCAAATTATCGTTGTTTGTCTTAAATCTTTCTCTTTGCCATTTCGTTAGCCACTAGCTCAGCAAGAGTGCTGTGGTGATCATGCCAAAATTCGGGGTAAAGGTTTGGTGAATTAGCATTTATACAAAACTCCAGTCTGTTTCCTCTGTAGGGTGTCTGGACTCTCCCTTAGAGAGTGAGAAGTTCGGTCATCCGGGAGGGACTCGGAGTAGAGCCGCTGCTTCTCCACGTCGAGAGGAGTCAGCTGAGGTGGTTCGGGCATCTGGTTAGGATGCCTCCTGGACGCCTCCCTTGGGAGGTGTCACAGGCAAGTCCACTCAGGAGGAGACCCCAGGGAAGACCCAGGACACGCTGGCATGATTATATTGCCCAGCTGGCCTGGGAGCGCCTCGGAACCCCCCCCGGAGAGCTAGTGGAAGTGGCTAATGAAAGGGAGGTCTGGGCCTCATTGCTTAGGATGCCCCGCGACCCGAACCCTGGAAAAGCGGAAGATAATGGATGGAAGGATGGACACAACGGCAGTCTTTAGGACCATTTATTGTTAAAACACCTAAAAATCGAATTCTGCTGCAACAAGGCAGGAAAAGAGCCACATGCGGCTGACGCCAGATCTAGTCTCTTTGTTAGCAAAAGGAAACTGTTTACTTTTAAACTTAATTTCCGGTTAAAACGGTCCAAGTACAAGTTCTTCGTTTTTCAGTGTAATCAAAAAATTGGAAACATATACTATAGAAAATTGCACAGAAGCCTCTGACACAGTATAATATTTATCACTATTTATTTTTGTCCTCTCTTTATTTTGTGCACTTTTAATTCTTCCATCCTTCCAATCTGAAAACCAGCCAGTTACCATTGTGTCTTTCCAACAAAAGCTGTTCCCAAAGGTATCACAGCTGTTCCTGGTCATCCTTCAACTGTAAGAAGACCACTCAATGCTATGGGTCTGAAAAGCTGTGTAGCTGTCAAGAAGCTCTTACTGAGAAAAGAGTGTTAGTGGAGGGACACTGCAGGTGTTGAGGTAAGGAGTAGAGGGCAGTGCTCTGTCCTGAGAGGATCAGTGAGCTGAAGGAGTGAGAGGTCAGCAGTCAGGCTCATTAAGGGGTCAAGAGGATGATCGCATGACGCCAGCTGAAGTCAAGAGCGCGATGTCACGGCCCTGCAAGCTAGGCAGTTTGTTTCCTTCTTGCTCACACATACACACACGCATGGCCACACATACAGTTCACACATGCAGCGTGCAGTCACACGCATATACACACGCACATTAGCAGGCAGGGAAAGAAGAGGATGTGCTTCGTCATGGCTCTGTTGAACTCACGTGTCTGCTCTCTGGGCTGTGGGGGAAAAAGATGAGTGGCGACAGGAAAAAACAAAGGGGCGATATCGTCACTGGGACATGCAGGAGGAATTTGCCCGGGCCTTTGCCAAAACTACAGCACGGAAACGGCACGTTATGGGGATGGTTATTTTACGTCATTTGATAGCATACCTTCAGTCAGGGGTTAAGTATTTCATAGCAGCGCTGCTCTTTTGGGAGAGGAGAGAGGTAATTTTATGTGGCTTTGCTAGATGCTTGAGCAGATAGCCTTTTTAAGTAAAAACAGCTCAAGTGTTAGGAGTTTTTCAGCAGAGTTGAAGTGTGGCCAGACTGGAATGGCAGACTGAACTTCATGTGATCGTATGGCTTTAAGCCACAGCAAGGCATGGTTTTCACAGTGCAGTTTAGCGGTTTCTCACAGTGGGAGCGATTTTAGTGGGGTTATGCAGACACTGGTCTTCTGAAGCCTCATGAAGCCTGGCCATCCTCGAAGAGTGAGAGAGCGGAGGATGATACACTTGAGCAATTTTCCATTCAGAAGACATTCCTGGATTTGGTGAGTGTGTTTTGGGAATTTGGAATATAATACAATATGACTAGCACTTTTCAGCCATCTGAAGTATTTCACATTTGTGGCTCTGTGTGAGAGAGCATGTGTATGTGTACTCGGTGTACCTGGAGCTTGCCCATGGCTTGCCATTCAATAGAAATGGTTGTTTAATGGCACAATGATTTCCCTCTGCTGCATGAAATGCCTGAGCAACTCTTGCAACGAGGGTGTAAATCAAACACAGATTAGAGGGGCTGCTGCTTAGCACTTCATCAGTGCAGACCTCCTTATAGTGCCTCTCTGAGTCTCTCTGGCAAAGCTGTGTGGGTACAGTCCATATAAAGCATCCAGTTCTCTACACTGCTTTTAACATCATTTTACAAGCTTGATTGCTGTCCTAGTAGTTCTGCTATTGAGACAAGCTTTGGATAAGTACTGCATTTGGGATCTATGATGCTATGAATTCGTAGCACAGCTTCTGCTTAGCATTTGATCAGTTCAGACCTCCACATAGTGCCTCTGTGAGTCTCTCTTGCAAAGCTGCGTGGGTACAGTCCATATAAAGCATTCAGTTCATCACGGTTTTTCGAGCTTGATTGGTATCCCACTAGTTTTTCTACAACAGGTTTAAACAGGATAAATACTGCAGTGGGAGTCTTTGACGCTATGAACTTTTAGCACAGCTTCTGCCAGCCCCCTGGGTCATTCTTGTGTTACTGCAAATGAATGCTTGGATCTGTAACCTATTGATTTCCACTGTTCACAGAAGATTATCTGCTAGGTTCACAGAGCCAAACCACCAGAACATGGACCAGATTGCTTTTCAGAACTTATGTTGCATTTACATGTGCTGTTGAAAAAAAAAACTGTTATGTGCCTCTCTGTGGTACGCAGCCGCAGACGGCATGCGGCCATGGAAACATTGGCATGGCTTTGCCAGCAAAAATGGATGATTATCAGAGGATAGCTTTAGCAGTGTTGATCATTTATTTAAAAGGCAGGAGGGTGCTTTGCAATCGGTTGATTTCTTTTGCGTCATACATGGTGCACCTGGACTTTAACAGTGAGCATTTGACACTCAAAAAGATCAACATCTGGTTTATTCCACCACCACAGGCAATGACAAAAGTTAGGAAAATTGAATTCTTGACTGTACATTCTGCTGACCGCTGCAACACACTGTGGAATTTTCCATTGCTGTTTTATTGAAAACATTGAAATATGCTGCTGTCTGCCATCATAATGTAGATACAAATTTACTGTAATACCCAGACTCATCAAAATTCGGAAACCAATAAATAGCATCCACAGACAATGGAGAGATTGGCAGGATGTGTTTATATACAGAGATTTGAATTTCCGTCTCTCTCCACTGACAGTATGAAATGGAATACACTTTGTTGCAATTGTTCTCTTGTTGTTTTGATATTTGAAAAGATCTCTAGTCATTTGTTTTGGGCGAAAATGTTTCTCGGATCTCCTAATGAAAAAATGCTGAGATGAGACTCAATGGTTACTGTAAAGACACTCTTGTCAAACTTGCCTGCACTTAATTCATATGACAGTTTTATAACATGCCTGTAATCTCGTCAAAAAGACAGGGCCACTTTTCTTTTTAATGCACTTAAAGCACATCATGTAATCCTCTAGCTGTGGACTTGCAGAGGCGCTGATTTCATTGTAATTACTGGAGCTTGTGTTATGCTGCCATGACTTCTGCATCCCTCTCTCTGCAGAGATAGGAGCCTTGGCTGCTGATCGACACTTTATTGAATCTGCCGCTTACCTTCTTGACAACAGCGCGGGGAGTTGGAGTGGGAGTAGCGCTATTAGCTCCGCTCACAATAGGAACACAGTATCAGCATAGTCTGCAGGCAGCAATCACTCTCATCCATGCTGCTGTGCTCTAGGAAGATGGAGTGAAATACAGTCCATAGCAGCTATGGCTTGTCTCAGCCTTCAGCCAGCTTGTGTTCCATCTCCTAGGACTGGGTGAAATTTATTTTTTAAAAACGGAAGCAGGTCTTTAAAATTTTGTGATAGATGATATTATTGATCACATTCCAAAAAGAGATGCTCATAAAAGTGAATCTGTAATCTGTTGGCTTTATTTAGTCCCTTTAGATGTGTTGAATACAGTCATGTGTTAAACATAGTAGTGGGCAATATACTGGTTTCTCTGATATAGCAGTCGAAATTCTTCTAAAGATATCACACTAATAAGTACGGTTGTGCTACAGCTAAGCAAAGTTAACGCACAGTACGTACAGCACAAAACATGCTAAGGTTAACCCATTTAGCTGAATGACTGAATCAGGGATTTTCAGTGCTGTTTCAGTTAAAAACACAAAAAGTCTTGCACCTGCTCGTTGTCAAGGCAGCAGATCTTAGTGAGAACTATGTGAAGAACGTGGGTCTTTTGGGATTAACCTTTAGTCTGATTTCTACGCTTCTGTTTCCTCTCAAATTACCTGCAGTGCCAAATCCCTATCAGATAAAGCCACGGTCTTGGGGCATAGTCCTCGCATAAAGCCAAGAATGTTTAGCTTGACCCCTTAAAATCCCAGGCTACATAATAAGGTTTATTATTTAGTAACTATGGAGACCTCAATGCGGACGGCACGGTGACGCGGTGGGTAGCGCTATTGCCTCACAGGGAGGAGGGCCTGGGTTCGATTCCCTGACCGGGTGACCTGGGTCCTCTGCCTTCCGCAAAGTAGCTGAGCAATTCTATAAAAGGAAAAAACTTTGGTCCTGCTTGTGGGCCCTGGGCATTTAAGGGTTAACAGATGCTAATTGCAGCATGAATGAGTTTCACTGTCAAAGATGGGAATGTGTTGGATGAGGTCAAATGACTGAAGAAATATCACTTAGCACAGTTTTTTCCAGGCCTAGAGAATCTACTGCGTACCTATACATGTTGTTCAGTTCTGTTTTTACTATTTTGCGTTTAAAAAAAATTAATTACAGTTCAAAATAGGTTAACATAGGTATTTGAAATGGTTTTGTTTGGGAAAGGTATATAAAAACATATATATATATTGAACTGTCAAGATTTTGTCAATTTTTAATCAAGCTGCCCAGACTAATACATCTTTGAAAGCAGAGTTCTAAATTGTTTTTACAGTGGAGAACTGTCCATGTATTTGCATCTCAAACAATAATTCTTGTGATTACATTAATGCATCCTTTAAATATGAGTTTTTTAAAGCTGCAGCTATTCTTTTTATAATCAGCTATTCTGTAGGCTATTATTCATTATTCATTCATTTTGTTAGAAGGACTATATTAATCATTGAACAGTATAGAACATTGTAGAGCAGTTTTTAATGCTCTGTAATGACCCATCAATGCATTACAATGCATATACCCTTTTCCATAATCAGAGCAGTTGCTGAGTAAATGAGTGCTTTTCAAAAAAATAATGATTGTTTATGACCATGACAACCGTTGGTAACATCATGCATCCAAACTGTTAACATTGCCATTGTCTAATCACCCAGGCCTGCTGTTTCCTCACTAAAACACCCCTGTAGCGCTGTCTCATCTAATGGCTTTTTTAAAGCCAGCAGACGCAGTGGTGTGCAGGCAATCCTGGTGCTGTGGAAGCATTCCTAGAATATCCTACTACTCCATATAACAGCTGTGGATAGCCTGGCAGTGAAGCTCCTCTGGAGAGTGCAGTGAGTGAGTAATTAAAGAGGACGACATGCTTGTACGGTCTGTGTTTGTGTTGGTGTGATGAATTAGTATTCCCTCTCTTCTCACTGCCCTTTCCCTGCAGCGGGGTGAGGCTCTGTCTCCTTGGTGATACACTCCAAGCCCACAGGCACAGGTGTATCATCCCTAATTTGTAGCCTGAGAGGCACATGGGGTGCCTGCATGTAAACTCGTCATCAAGGCCTAACTATTCTGGCATTATAGTGAATCACAGCCCCTTTTTTCAGGGATTTGTTATTTTGAGGTGCGCTGGGTAAGTTCAGGCATAATTTATCATGTTTTATGTATTGAAATTGTTGTTCTGATAATTGAGGCTGTTGCGCATGCAAGAGCACGTCTCAGCCGTGATAAGGCTCTGCAGTACTGAATTAGTGAGACAGCTGTGTGACCTTTTCAGGACATGAAATTGGACAATGGTATCTTAACACAAAATGTCACTTCTTGCTGTGTATAGTATGAAAAATGATATTTACAACTTCACTGTATAAATAAGTTTAGAAGTAATTGGGTTTATGCACTTCAAGAAGCTAGCTTGTAATCAAGTCTGTGTCTGGTAATGGTTAACAGAGTTACGAGAGTAACGGGCCCCAGTGAGGGTAAAATTAATTGCTCATTTATTTATTCATTTCCTACAAATCATAGCAAGACATTAGTATTTCCACACATTAACATAACTGGACTTTTTAACATGTTGAGTGATGTGGTATACTACATTAACACCATGTTTGTTTTGCCTGTTATAGATGAGAAATGTGGCTGTTGAGCCGCACTGGTTAAACACACTTAGTGCTGCAGGCCTTTACAAAAAGCCATCTGTGGTACAGTATATATTTTAGGAGATCTTCAGATCACCGAATCAGGCATCAAAAATCAGGTGAAATGGCTTCAGAGAGGAAGGCCTCATGCTAAACTAAGTGACCTTAGACTATAAAGCTTGTGTGACATTTGCAGATTTGTTCTTCATTATAAGATTAATTACAGTTTCATGACCAAAGATGAAAATATCCATCAAACAAATTTTACTAAATTGTGCCCTCAGTGGTACATCTCAGTATCTTTAGTTAGGGAACGTAATTGTACCAAAAGCCATTTAAATTATGTTGTCTAATTTGTATTGACTCCACAGACCCTCTCTCATCTCCAGGCTTTTTATTTTACTGCTCTATTTTAAAACATTAGGTTATGAAAAGGTACAAATATGTACTTTTTCACTGGGGAAAAAACTTATTGAAGGTACACAATTGCACCATAAAACCACTGTTGTACCTCTGACCATTTACATTGTCTGTACCTTGATGAATGAAAAATTTACCTGTGCAGTAGCCTTATTTCTAACAATGTACCATACAAAACATTCTTTTTATTTACTTTTTAACATTTTTTTTAAAATAGTGTTGCACACAAACATGTCACACCACTATAATTTACCTACAAATTTTTTTGCAAAGATTGAATTTCATTAACAATGAGTGTCAGTATTGGGTTGATATTGGCAGAATATGTTGGTTTAGGTAGGGGAAAAAAGAATGTGATCTAATCTGTAACAAATTTTTTCCAAACAATGGTGCTGACGCACACCGTGTGATGTGTTGCTATCTGTGTGTTTCTTCCTGTTGGTAAGATTTAGTAGTTTGAGCATAATAGCCTACTTTTATATGCTTACCTTAAGTGTAGTACTTCAAAAATATCTCAACTTAAGCTCAAATAACATTTGGATTGGTTCCAAAATCAGTATTTCAAAAGGAAAGTTTTTTTAAATTTATTTATTTTTTTACTTTATTAACAGTGCAGTCTGATGCAATAAATATTTTTTCTGCTATTGTTTTGTCTTTGACTGTCACTCATGCTGTATCGGTTGCTTTGTTTACATGGTTTTGTCCAAGATATGATAGATTGCCTTAATATCTCTGAAGTTTCTCCCAGACAGCAATGAGATAACATGGAAAGACAAAGTAGGCCTTTGCTTAAGTCTCCTGCTGCTCAGATATTTCTCCTGAGCAAAAGACCACAATCTCTTGTCTCCTCTAGAGTTTT
Source organism: Pygocentrus nattereri (assembly GCF_015220715.1). Taxonomy (NCBI): domain Eukaryota; kingdom Metazoa; phylum Chordata; class Actinopteri; order Characiformes; family Serrasalmidae; genus Pygocentrus; species Pygocentrus nattereri. The sequence goes on along the minus strand of NC_051238.1, from coordinate 11,883,675 downwards.
AGTAGAGATTTTAATAAAGTCACACTTTGTGCTCAGATTTGCCAAGACAGTAACATTCATGTTTGTCTGCAACCAAACTGACAACAAGGGGTTTGTATGAGTGATGTTTTTTGTTTGTTTGGTTGTGTTTTTTTTTTTTTTTTTTTAATGTACCTACATGCATTTTGTGCATTCACACAAACTTTCTCCTTTGTTGAAAAGAATCTCTGTTGAAAAGACTGCTATGTGTACAGCTGTGTAAACTGGACATGGACAAAATAAAGGTCACTGAAGAAAAACTTTAAATTCCTACTCATTTTAGGCAGATGTCAGTGTCAGCACTTCCCATTAAGTCAGTGCCAACTATAAGAAAAGCCTAGCTTTCAGAAGTGTTGATTTAGTTCATTTTCTCAGTTAAGGTGTGTGTGATCATCCATGTTTGTGCATGTGAGTGGGTTCAGGATCAATTCGGGTTTCAAATTTAGAAGCACTGTTCAAATTTAGGAGGCCTGTTTGGGTCAGGACCCAAAGTCTTGGGTACAGGACAGGTCCAGGCTTCTATGTGGTGCCCACGCAGACCTTTTAAGAGTCAATGCCAACTCAGGATATGCCACATTTTAATATGCTCATGATATAACACATTTTAATATGCTCAAACAGCACCGTATTTTGATTTAGGTCCATTTGAAGGATTTCTCATGTCTTAGCTTGGATTCCTAGATCATATAGAAACATGATGCAGTTGAACTTCTTATGACTGTAATAATTAGACTGGCCAAACTTATTTATTCCCAGGCTTTTGTTTAAGTTCACTGGTTTGTGGAAATAAACACTGGTGAGGCTTCAGTGGCTCCCTGCTGACCCAAAAGTATGTTTTAACATGTTGACTGGCCAGCTGTTTTTCTGCTGAACCAATGAAAGCATTAATGTAGTCTAGATAACTAGAATTTATTTCTCAATGGCAAGCGTTTAGTAAGGATATGTTCAAAATACCTTAGTTCACTGACTGAAAATGTGCTAGCTGAGTCTAGCAGAGCATCAAAGTGTTATGTAAGTGGGGCTTCATATGTATCATGTCTGATTGGGAATGGCTCAATGGAGGAAGACACTCCCTGCAGAATGATTTTCCTCATACAAATACTGTATGTTCTAATCACATTTGCTGCAAAACTACATATTGGACAAATATGCAACTGCTGCAATTTTGTTAACTACGCAAGATATTGTTGGTCGAGACAGGCTGGAGAATTCCTGCCTCCCTAACTGCTTTATCCATCAGCAGACCTCATTTAAAAAGCTCTGTGCTCAAGAACAAATACCTCTCAGCCACAGTTCATTTGCAGCACCCCGGGCACCAAATAACTTTGCTGAGGCAAAGTAGGTGTTGAAATTGAGCTTTCAGATCAAGAGTGAAGGCGTCGCCAGAAGTCGGGATTGAAGAGGCAAGCTGAGGGTTCAAGACGCCACGGGCGAGCAGGAGTTCAGCAGGCTTGTAGAGCGGCCACTATCCGACTCCGACACCATCCATCTGAGAGAGGCGCCTTACCTCACTGCCTGGCTCTAAGAGGAGTGTTACCTCATCAGTGACGCACGGTGCTGCACTTTATCAGTGCCCTGCTGGGTGAGCTGCTCTCATTTCGGCTCAGTCTGTCAGTCTGAGAACCGGGAACAGTGATTGGTTAAAGGGATAGTTCAGGTGCACCGTGCTTATGTGGCTTATGCTAACTGACACTTGCTTTGGTTTATGGTTAGCCATACTAGCAGTGTTTGGTTTAAACTATCCCTTTAACCATTAAAAAAGTGTGTGAACAGGATTTCTTTCAGTTCCATTCCATAGAATGACGATGCCTGTGATCTACAGACATTTCTTTGAAACAAATGATACTCTCTACACTTTGATTTGAATAATAACAACAATAATTGTCCACTTAGGACTTGATTAGTTTGATTAGTTACAAGGCTAACGTTGCTAACAAATCCTAGAAGTCCTAAGGCGCCCATTTTTTTCTGTAATACATTTTCTCAACCAACCAGTTTTGAACTTATGACACCAAAGATCATTCCTTTAAAAGTCAAGGAACTAATAATACCAGCATTCATTCAGGGCCTTTTAATTGGTGTCTGAGTTTGATTTGCCTTTTGTCATGGATTTTTTTGTTAACCTTATTCTTTCTTTGTTTATTTTGTGCCTTTTAAAATAGGTGCAGATGGGTAGAGCAGTCAAAACCCACACAGAAAAAGAGCTTTATAAAGCTACTGACTACAAACTACTGTTACTCAAGAGAGCTGGAGGATTACTGTAGATCGCAGGCAGCATCTGTTGACTCTTGAACTACACTGCCATGCCATTTCTATTTCTGTTACTGTAGATAAATCTGTTCTGCTACAATAAAAGTTGACTATACTGGAAAAGAACAGATGCAGCAGCCAAGCAATGAGAATGCAGCACCACTTGTTTTAAAGTGAACACATGCATGCACAAATTATTTTGTGAAAACACAAACTCTTCCACATGGTACTTAAGTAAATGTAAGCGACTTTGTAATTTGTTCCTGTTCACTTTTGCAAGAAACGATGGAAGAAAATTGTCTTGTAATTGTTCAATGTTTGTGCTGGAACTGCTCAATATACTTCAGAAATCCCTGCTATAATAAGCATTTGTGTGCAATTCCTACATGGCAGTCTGTGACAGATGTGGCTTTTGAATGCTTATTTTGGGACTCCTATTCATCATTGTAGGGTGATGTTTAAGGGCTAGTAGGGAAACATTGGTTTGTCCTTGACATGTAACACTTGCATTGTGTTCTAATTTAACATACTTTGCAACACCGTAACCCCTGATCTAACGTCACTTGGCTCCACAAAGACGACTAGATCAAGATTAGGTTCTCTGTGGGATTTAGTTTTTCCCCTAGTGTTTTTCCAGGAGTTAACTATTTGTAGTTAATTCATATCTGAAGAAGTTGTGTGCAACTAAAAGCTTTGCAATTCACACACATATGTTCAAAACATATTTCCCTACAAAAATGCATGACACTTCTGTCAAAGCTCGTATCTCTAAAATGGTAACTTTAAAGTAGAAGCAAAAACATACTTTAAGTCAATGGAACCAGAATTTTTCCAAGTCATTTTGGGCCATTTCTTTTGGTTCATTCATTGTGAAATTTACATAAAGTGTAAAGGGCAACAGACATTTTCAAATTATGTCAAAAACTGAAAAATGACACCTGAAACAATGGAGATATGAGGTTTTGCTCTGACAGCAGCGATAAGAATAGTGGTAAAACTTTCTTAAAACAACACTGAATACTATTTGGACCATGAAGTCCATAAAAAATATGAATCTTCATTCAGTAAGTAGGACTTTAGGAAGTAGCTGTAAGTTTGCTTATATCAGAAAATATCCATTCAAAAGATTGAGCTCTCGCTTGATTTTCTCGTAATTTCTCGTCGGACTGTTACATCATTTGGTTTTGCACTGCCGTTGGTATCTGTGTCAAATACATCTTTACACTTGAATATAGATTCAGACGTTATGTTTGACAAAAAAGAGCAAATACCACTCAAGAAAACTGAATAGGAAGCAAACGTTAGCCTGGCACATACATCCTAATGTCTACATCTTATCCAGCCTTCAAGACCAAACTCAGGACCAAACAATATAATGCTAAGAGAAACACTGATCAGAGTGAATCTGACTGACAGTATTCAACATAAAAGCCTTAAAATATCCTGTCACGACTTTTCCCCAGCTTCGCTAATATCCCGTAAATAGATTCCACAGAAGAAAACGTCTAACTTATATTTTTTCCCCTTCATGCTCCTCTTCACGCTCAATTAGTCCGATTTCAGTCAGGTTGATGGTTTCAAGACTCTGGTGTCTCAAGTATTAGACTAAACGTTTAAAAATGGATGTATCTGAGATCAGAAAAAAGCTATGACTGAAACAATTCGATTCTGGTCTTGGAGAGAAAAGGGAGGTGCTTTTAGAGCTAATCTAATAGAGTAACATGCCTGCATTTTGTCTTTTTCTTTACACAGTCATTTCCTCTAAAGGCTACATAACCCATCCATCATGCTAGACATTTCACAAAATTGTATTTGCGTTTGATATGATTTTATTCATTGAATCAGCAACATTGTTAGACACACTAGCTGTGATTTGAGCCTAATACAGTCTTCCTGACATTTTTCATTGCCTAAAACCGTTCCATTCACATTGATGCCTGGAGAGAAGGGGTGGGGTGTGGGGGGTTGGCAGCATTTTGGACTGAGTTTGTTGTTATGATTGTCAGTGCGCGCCATGGTTTTAGGCTTTTTAATGTGCAGGCAGATTGTACCGAGACCCTTCCTGTATGTTCTGAAAACACATTTTTTACAGTACTAATGCAGTGCACCATTGTTTGCTTTTCAGTCAACCCACTTCCATATTCTGCGTCATTACAACTCCCAAACAATGCCCTGTTACACTTATCAGATTACATTACACCACTCCTTTCCTGTTTAAATAAGACCCACTGTAACCACAGTCGTACCATGCAGCCGGGTATGGATTATGACATGGATAAATTATGCAATAAAGTAAGACTAATTGCAACATTTATAATGGTTGATAAGTAATTATATAGGCATAATATATCTCCTTTACAAGGAGCAATGAACCAAAAGTAGCCTGAATGAACGAGATGGCTTTCCTTTGTCCACTAATGTGATCTGTAATCAGTGAGAGATTTTTCTAGTGTACTTCCACACAGCTGAACATGACCTTTCTGAAAAGTTGAGCACATGGTAACAGCTCTCAGTGCTATTACCATAATGACTAGAGTTCTGCCAATTTGCTGCAGTTAGTCTCCCTCATTGACTTTAGAATCTCTTCAGCCTTGACTGTGGTCACACTGCTGGCTGCTTTTTTCTTTTTCTTTTTTTTCTCCTTCTTCTTCCGTTATTGTGTGACCTTACCCCCAGTCTGACTAGCCTGGCTTATTCTCTTTAGCTTTTTTTTCCTTTTTGCATTTCTTTTCTGTAGCATATGCGAGTGGAATAGGGATATGGTATCATTTCCAGATGATCCCTGTGATTTGTCTGCTTCTCTGCCCACCTGCCTTGCTGGTTCTGGCATTATCCCTTTGTGATTTCACCTCCACAAGATGCAATTCAATCTGCACGCCTGTCTGAGCAACTTCATGGGCCTATCTGTCAGAGGTGATATACTACGTGCAGCTTGCTGATACTGATGGCGCTCCATGTACCGTGTATTATAAGAAAGACATATGTTACAAAAGCATCACACTTCAGACTAAGCAAAGAGTTACGATTATGATGAAGGTGATATGTTTATTATGATTAGGGATGATATCGGCATTAGCAGATATTTGCTTTAAAATAATATCTAAATCGGACATGTTTATATTTGACTGATATTTCATGCCAAAATTTTATAGTATACGAAATATACGCCAGAAGAGCAGAACATGGCACTGCTGGCTATTCATTTTACTGCATTAATAAGGTGCATCTACTCTCAGTTTTTACATGTTATAAAGGTTTGTGTCAGAAGAAATGTACGTATAAAATATTGCTTATTAGTATTGGCTCAGAATTCCCATATTGGTGCATCCCTATTCACAATAATGGTGATGTGATTAGTGGTGGTCATGGTGATGGTTATGACAGCAATGATTCTTATATTCTTAATTGTAATGAGATGCCAGAATGTGTTCCAACTGTTGCAGTTCATGCAAAAAGACCTAGTAAGAAGTGCTGTAATCTCTTTACATTTGATAGACTAAAATAGTTCTCTCATGCAGTTCTCCAGCCTGGCTTCTGAGAAGGAGCCTCCCCCTCCTTTGGCTCGGAACATGGTGCTATGCTGCTGCTTATGATGTCATTGGACTCTCCCTGTTAATGCTGTTGTGACATCATTCGGTCCTCTATCAGTGTAATCCTATTATCCTAGCCATGTGCTAGTAGTACAGCTCTGTTGACACTCCCTAACTAACGGGAAAGAGATTTGAAAGAGAAACTGCAGAAGACCTCTGAACTGCAGTGTGCTTGATACACAACATGCTGTATGGGATTTACTGTATATTGCACTTAAATAAGTAAATAAATAAACCCAATGAGATGGATACAGATGCTCAAATCCATAATACTATTCTGTAACAGAGTCATATTAATGACTAACACTTATCTGTAGTGTTGGATATTGAGTTTCATAAATGTACTGCAAGATTTACTCTCTCTCTCTCTCTCTCTCTCTCTCTCTCTCTCTGTGTTTTCTTTCAGAGGTCTTACCTTTTCATCCCTTTTCATTCTGCAGATTCGTGCCCCAAACTCGAGTAGCCTTGGCAACACTGAAAAGCGTTTGACCGGTTTGTCACTCCGATTTTTCTTTTTGAAAGGATTATGGAACAAGCCTTGCAACAGACACGATAATGTTTGCCTCTGAATTCATACATCTGGCAGCCATGGAGACCGTTTGCCAATTATGTCTTTGTATAATAAGAAAAAGACCATTTGCCAATTATGTGCTTGGATAATAAGAAAAATGACAAAGTTTTCATCCGTGGAACACAATGTGAACATTCATCCATGCTTTCTGTTCACGACTTTTGGCATGCAGAGGTTTTCCGCTGGAACAAATCTAGTCATCTGGGGTGTGTGTTGACTTCTTAGGAGAAGTCTTTTGGCCTCCTAAAGATTAGGATGTGTGGGTTTCCTTTGCTTTGTCAAAAACAAAAGATAATCCTAGGGAATTTTTGCCATCGAAAAGGACTTTTTTTGGAATCAGCCATAGCATTAAAGAAATGTTATTGAGATCATCTGAAAAATATTTGCTGGTCTCATCATCATGCTAAAATGTGAGGTGTATCTCCAAACCAAATATTTGGCTACGGCAGAAGGCTAAGTATTTTCACCTCTGTTCAGGTTGTCCACGCCAAGCATCCACAGAAGGTTCATGAGTCTTGATAATGGGGAAAAAGGAAGCAAAAGCAATATAAATGGTTGAAGGAAGGCTGAAAGTGGGACAGCACTGTCTGGCCCATTGTAAAAGTGGTTCTTATATCATGCACTCCTTAAATCCTGGTGTTTGGTAACCCACCTTGTGTACCCAACTAGTATAATCAACCTGTCTCTGTTCATAAGCTCAGGTCTGTCCAAGTCTTTTATTTTTTTCTCAACAGCAGAATCTGATATGTTCTTTGACTCTCAGTATCAAGGCTACTTATGCTTCATGCCTGACCTAGTTGCTGTTCTATTGCATCAGAAAAGAAAATCAAGTTAAGCGCTTTGCTCAGTTTTACTTTAAATCATGGCCCTCTTGCTCTGATCGTAGCCTTATGTGTATCTCAGGCCCCATCTGAGTCTTTCAGGCTGCATGAGAAAGCAGCTCATGGAGGCTGAAATTCTTTGACTCTGTTTATTGACGGTATTAAACTTCTGAAACGTTTTCTGTGTTATTCAATGCTCAAGTGGATAGAGTAATTATACATGCAAGGAAGCAAACTACCTTACTTTGATCTTCTTGGAGCTCATGGGAGAAAGTGGGGGGCTGTGATGCTGTCGTCCCATCCGAATATCTTTATAATTTATGGGTTTTAGAAATGGATTCATCTTAGCTTTATTAATTCCCTCAGTCCTTATGCTTTATTAAGCATAGGAAAAAAATTATGTGCATGTTAAAATGCGCATACCTGATACAACGTTAATATCTGTGCAACTGGATTTAAAAATTATGCTTAGCCTCACTTTAAAATCATTGTTTCACAAGTATCTGTTAACATTATCGTTTTGAATACATTATGTACTTTTCGTTGTTATTATAATCATTTTACAGAACGCTGGTCTGACAGTTTATTGATGGCCCTTTGCAGTTTGACGACCCTGGTTTAAGAGCTTTGCTGAAGGTCATGGTGACAGTAGCAGAACATTACCGGCTAAGGCTTGTCCTCTGACCTCTTGGTTTGCAGCCAGATACTCTGACCAGTTCTCTCCCACCTTCATCCTTTATTCATTTGTAGTTTTATTGACTCTTGGCTTTGTGCAGTATGGCTCAAAAGCTTGCTTTCAGGCTTGTATGGGCCAGGTCTGAAGGCATTTGTTCATTTTGCTCAAGTTCTGCTGCTAGCACTTAAATTAATGGGCAGTTTTCCTGTTGTTCAATAAGGCTAAAGTGAGCTTGAAGCCTCTGCATACAGTACAGCAGTGAACTGTACTTGGTGTAGTGACAGCTATTTTATTGTTGTACCAATTGGATGCTAACCAGTGCTGACCAGGGAGTGCTGTGTGTGACAGGCACATTATTTTGAGCCAGCAGAGAATTAGTCAGACACACACACACTTGCGGACACTCCACTCATAGGAGAGTAAACAGATCCTGATGCAGCTTTGGCCGGAGACCAGCATGGGCGGCCACGTCATAAAGCCCATCAGGTGCATGGCACATGGCTTGAGTCGGGCTAATTAGGCATCCCTTCTGTCTGACCAGTCTCAGCATGCTAGCAGAGCTGGAGAGGAATGAGCAGAGCAGCCCCATGCAGACTGCACCTGGCTGGGGCGAAGCTCGCTTAATGTCTCTGTTACGTGCTAGCTACCTGGGAGGCCATGAAAGCCAGCAGGTGTCACAGGTATGTAGCACCACAGCTATCGGTTATTTCTGTTACCAATTAATCCTTTATTTGTTTGTTTTGAGTAATCAGTTGTTGTCCAGAGGGTATTTGAATGGTTTCTTTTAGGGCTGTCAAGCGATTAAAAGAATGAATCCTGATTATTTGCTGTATTTTCTATTACAGTTGAGATTAATATGTAGTCATTTTGATTAATCACATTTGTCACATTTGCTCAAATTTGACCCTAAAGAAATATCTTGTTAAAGTTATATAAATTGACAAAAATAAGCTTAATCAGAATATATTTACTGCTTTTAGTTTTTATCAAAGTTATTTTTATCATGTGCACTTAGGGTTCTACAGAGGCCTTTTGGTGACGTCCCTTCTTAACAAAAAAATAATGCATGGTCACAACTTAATAATGCATGGGAATAGGATCCTTTTGCTTAGCCATGACTCAGTAAGATGTGGGAACCATGCAGTTATCTCATCTCTGTGCCTAAATTGTTTAGGATTAGTGAAGGCTCTGCTAACACACCTTATTAAGTTGTGGCTATGCTTTCCTTTTAAAGCCCTTGAAGTCTTTTTTTGTTAGTTGTAAGTTTTTGAAACTACTTTTTTCTGACATTTTCTTCAGTTCTATTTAGGTTTGGTGGGAATAAATTTAGCATGGCACCAGTGTTAGCAGTACATTTACATCAGCTACTCATGTTACTCTCCCTCACATAAACTGACTGTTCTCCTGCTGCTCTGTGTCCCATCCAGAACTCAAAGCAAGAAGACTGTTCGAACTTTTCTAAATTGATTTACGATGTTTTTTATATTCCTAATTTACTACTTTCTACTTGCATTAGCCACATGTTTCAGGATCCTATGATACCTAATTAGCTTAATTTATGAGTGCACAATACATAGTGATCCACCTAAACAGCAGGAATAAAATGACAAACAAGAAAATTCTGCACAATGTCGGCACATTTGACAGTACCAGCAGCTTGTGTGACCTCAGTCCATTGCTTGCTGCGTGTTCCATCTCTGCTGACGCTGAGCTGTTTGCGTTGCCAGGGAGATGCCACTGTCAGTCATCACATAACTTGACACGCTCACACAATTCTGAGCAGCTTGTAATTTTTGGAGCATTTATCTACTACTAAATTGATTCTTGTTCCTGTTCATACAGCATTGGTATTCCTTTTGCAGTGGAGGCTGTTGAGGGAATTTGTCATGGCTTACTTCACTGTTGCTTTTGTTAGTTTGTTGTTTGTTGATTTATCCATGAGTCTTCTGCAAGCACTGTCCACTGAAGTGAGCTGAATGTTTTGCTTTAAAAGCTGTTTAAAAGCTGTATTTTTGAATGGGAGAGCTACAATTCTGGCTTCTGTCACAGCAACGTACAGAGCATGGGCAACAGGGCTCAGCCTTGGCTGCCATGAATGATTTGAAGGGTGAAACTAGGAAAATGTGTTAGCGGCATTAAAAAATTTGGTTAACATCATTATTAAATTAAATTTGACAGCCCGAGTTTCCTGCTTCCTGTAGTGTACAATCCAGCAAAGTGACTGCATGCATCATAATGAACATTATACAGCATTATAGAGTGCTTTTAAGTACAAAACGCATCCACTATTTTGTCTAAAGGAACTGCTGCTCTTCTACAGGTAAAACAGACATGTAGTGTAGTCCACCGCTATTAGACATGGCCCTGAAGAGCATGTAATTGAAGCATCTAATTTGAGCCAGAGTTTGATATGTCTAATTACGTGGTGACAGGAGCTGTGAGTGGGACAAACACAGACATTATGCCAGTTGGCTGTTCCTGCAAATTTGGACACACCTGGTTCCAGAGCTGTTGGTTTGGACTGTAGCCTCACAAAATTACTGAATTAGTCATGCTTAATTATTAATGATGTTTCTGAACCTTCATCTATGCATAATGAGGATGTTGTATGCATGCGCGTGTAAGTGTAGCCTGTCAGTGTGTGGCTGTTATCTCTAAGAGGAGAGTGATGATATTGATGCCAGGCTTTCAGGCCAGAGCGAGTAGCAGGCTTAAAGCCAGGTCTTATACGTTGGCCAGCCAAAAGCGCTTCCAGCGTGGATAAGCAGTGCTATGTAGGCAGATAAGACATCAGATGTGGGCCCTGGACCCTGGCTGGAGACGTGAGATTGCCTGTCTTTTTCTCTCCGTCTGCTGCCGAGTGGTGATAGATGCATTCAACCAGCTCTCCCACCATGTACTTTATCTTCAAGGAAGACATCCCGGAGCAGGACACATTGGATAAATTGCTCTCGCTGTGGGCTGCGTTGACTGAGCTGTGTCTGATTCCGAGCCCGGCAGATTTTCTCAGCAGTTTTGGAATGGCATTTTGCGATAATATTCAGGATCTGCATGTAGTACACAGGAATCTTAAAACCATATGCCCAAAACCTGGTTTCTCAGGAATGCAAAGCAAAGCAGGATATGATTTTTTTTTTTTTTCTGTAAAATGTTTTTTCCCTGTATGGACTCCCCAATGTGGTCCTTTCTAGTGGTGTAGTGTTTTCTCCAGTCTTCAGAAAGACCCATTTGAGAATTTGTCACAGAGAAATGAGTAGGGGTAGCAATGCTCTCAGTTGGTGACAGATTGCTCTCTAGTGGTGACAAAAGAGAGAATCTATATAAGCTGCCTATGGTGCCCTGATGCTTGAAGCTCAGATAGCCTCAATTACCTCTAAAGGGGTTCACTCTCTCTTCCAGTAGGGATAATGGGGTCAGTCTGGACCTCTGGATATTGTGGCTCATTTTACCCTCCAGACTACCTCTGTGTTCAAATTGAAGCAGTTCTGGGTTGCAGTGCCACATTTATGTCTTTGAAAAGGCAGTCTTATGGATGTAAAGGGATGACCCAACCTCTATTTTCATAAAACCTACAGTGCTATGTGAAAGTCATATTTAATTTCCAATCAAAACAGCCATGAGATACAAGTTATTGATTTTTCAGGATATATTTCTGAGAGGTTATATAATCTTATGTAATATAAGATTACCCATCTGTGTGAGGAAAGGGAAAAGGGGAAGTCAAAGGAAAATGATGGGTATCTATCAGATTCAGTACTGAAAGCTGTCACCTTTGAGAGAGAGGATGTTTCAGTCCATCCTTCCACTGTGAGAAGAATACTCAGCACTATGAGTCTGAAAGGATGTGTAGCTGTTAAGAAGCCCTCACTGAGAAAAGGAAATAGACAAAAAATAGAAGAAAATTGGCAGATCAAAGACGCTGTTGGTGTTCTCAGAAGAATGAGCTGACCACACGAGAGTCCAGACTTTAGCATCACTTAATGTGTTTGGGTTTACTTGGATTGTGAGAAACCACAACCAACTTCTAAGACTGACCTTTTAAGGTGTATTTTATATTTAGTTGTTGAAGCTTCTGTGTCATTTCTTGTTATAAATGTTTTCTGCTTATCTCCTGATTCTGAAAAAGGAATAATGACTCAAATGACACAAATAAAGGGTGCTCTTTGAATTTTGCATTAGGATTACTTTGGTTACACTAATGTCTGGCAAAGTCCTTTTTACTGAATACTGTGTGAATGGTTCTGACAGGTAGTGTTGTTAGTGCTCTATAGAGGGTGTTTCTTCTGACAGTATCTGCAAACTGAAGAGTGAATGAAAGTAAGATTTGGATGACATGTTTGCTTCCCTAAATCATTTCTGTAAACAGCCTGAGGCTTTTCATGGTGTGACTGAACTCTTTATACCTATTACACACTCTGTTGACAAAGTGGAATCAGGAGTGTTGCAGTTCTTAGATAGAGGAGTGAATAGTGAGTAGTGAATTAGTTGTGGAGCTGTGTGGCGTTCTGGGCTGGTGCCCATCAAAATGCTCCTCTGCTGCCCTCTTGTGAATATGTGGTGCAGTGCATCTGCTGTTGTTCAGCATTTGACTTTTTCACTGTGCATTTTTTCATTTTCTTTCACTCGCCACTTGGTTTTGTATTGCTTTTCACTTATTTAACCATTCCCTCTGTACAGTACTTCATTGTTCGTTGCACTTTAATTATAAAGAGATCATCACAAACTGATTAACACATACATACTTTGAATACCGCTTGGAAAAATCTGAATATAGATTTTCAGTCTACTGGGATACAAACAAATGTGTATATATATATATATATATATATATATATATATATATATATATATATATATGTATATATGTGTATATATATATATATATATATATATATATATATATATATATATATATATATATATATATATATATATATATGAGATGTATGAGAGATGTATATGAGAGCTACTCTCTAGTAGAGTAAAATGGACAAGCATGTCTAGAACAAGGGTGGCAATGTGCTAATTTATAACGTTAACATAGTGAACCACTGGATGTTAACAGTGTTACATGCCATCTGTGTGAAGAATGGTTGTCATTATAAATTATTAATTAATATTTCAAGCTTATCATTTGTAAGTATCTAGTAAATTACATCCCAGTTTCCCAAAAAATTGTGATGCTGTGCAAAATGTAAATAAAACCAGAATGCACTGATGTATAAACCACTTAAATCCTATATTTAATTTAAAATAGTGCAAAGACAACATATCAAATGGTGAAATCGATGTGCCTGAAGTGACACTTTAAAGATCTCTTTTTCTCTTACCCCACATGTAATCAATCTGCCATGACATGTTTGGTGTCTGAAGTTTGCTCCTTTAGTTCTGTATTTGCAAGATGCTGCTAATATAGCAAATAGTTAGTGGAAGCTTATACCCCATCAAACAGCATCACAAACTGCTGGCTCAAATGGATCACTCCCTGGCCTTAAACCGTGTCTCAGGAAAGCTTGCTTGTTTCGTTTCTGACTCTGTGTGACTCTTAATCCTGATCCTGTAGATCTGCCTTCCTGCCGAGTTTAGTTCTGACCACAGTCTGCCATGCCTGCTCCAGCTAATTAATCTCTTCAGCAGTTCGTGACTGGCTAGATAAGATGCATTGAGGTGTCAGGAAAAGGGTCAGATGTTAGTTGCAAGTTGAAGCTAAACTCTGCAGCGGGTAGATCTCCAGGAACAGGGTTGGTAACCACTGTTGTAAGACATACTATTAACTGTAAAAATGACAAAAATGTACACTTCTTAAATAAGCAAACTTCAGTAATAGCAGACTGACTCCATTTGAGGACAATGGTGTAAAATGTACTTATGTATGTGTGTATTTATTTATTTGCCCATTTATCTCTAAAAGTAGAAGTAAAGTGACTCCATAACTTGTGGAGTGAAAAAGAAAATTAATTTTACAGTAGTCAAGTATTAGCATTAAATAGTAATCTTTCATTAAAAAGTATTCAGTTAACAGTGAAATAAAGCATTATAAATAAAGCATAAATAAAGCATTGCCGGTGGAAAAAACAATAATATATATATTGTCATAAGCATAGAACAGTAGAATGTAGAGGAATACTTGGAGCGGAAATTGAATTGAGGGGAAAATTCTCACTGCATTTTGAACTAAAAAGTCTTTTTCCCAGCAGATTAAAGCCACTTCTGATACATCATCATTACGCAAGGCTGATGAATTTGTGTCCAGGTGCATGCAGTGCAATCCATCACCATCCAGAATGCATAAGTGAATGTATTAGATGCTAAAAAGTCATTGAACTGCGTTATGTGCTAAATTGGCTCTAAGCAGAGATGGAGTGGCAGTAAGATCAGCTTGCTGAATTGATAATGTTCTCCATCTACGTCACTCTCGCCTGTCTTATTAGGCTGAGGGACTCTGGACATAAAAGCCTCCCACAAATGACTGTAAATCAAGAAGAATTCCAAGAAACCAGAGAGTGAACACACACACACACACACACACACACACACGCACACATGCACACACGCACACTTAAAAAGAATCCTGTCCCCTTATTAAAGTGCCTTAATTGTTTTTGCTGCTCCCCCCCCCCCCCCTTTAACTCTTTCTCTTGTTCTATTATTTCTCATTCTCTTCTCATTCTCTCTGTCGCTCTTTACCTTGATCTCTTTATATTTCTCTTTCTCGTCTTTTTTCTTTAATCTCTCTTGTCCCTCTCTTTCTCCCCTTTTCTCACTCATCTCCCTTCTCTCTTTTTCTCTTCTCTCTCTCCTTGTCTCTCTTTACTTCTCCCTCTCCCTTTCTCTCTTTCTGCTGCTCACTCTCTCTCTCTTCAGTCATCTCCCTTCATCTTTCTTTCTTCTCTTTCTCTCTCTCCCCTTTTAACCCTTTCACTTGTTCTATTATTTCTCATTTTCTTTTCATTCTCTTTCTCTTTCTGTCTCTCGCTCTTTAACTCTACTTCTCTCTCCCTCTCTCTCTTCTCTCTCTATCTTTTGACCTCTTACTCTGTTTATTTCTTAGTCACTCCTTTTCCTTGTCCCTCTTTACTTCTCCCTCTCCCCTTTTCTCTTTCTTCCTCCCACTCTCTCTTTCTCTCTTCAGTCTCCTCCCTCCATCTTTTCTCTCCCTCTCCCCCCCTCCCTCCACCTGCACATTTTCTTCATTTGCCTTTTCTTCCACTGCACTCTGAACTGGTACAGCACACAGAGGGAGGCTGAGCTGCCTGTGTATTCATATTGGTCAGTGTGCCATTGTTGCTGTTGGTCACTCTGTGTCCTCTGGTCCCTCAGCGATGAGTCTGCCCGTGAGCTCGGAGCTCTGTTCTCTGGAAAGATTGGCCCGCTACCGCAGCGCCTGCATCAACGGCTCTCCATACGCCATTAACAAGCCCATTGACATCAAAGGGAGAAGGAGATGGTAAAGTTGACTTATGTGAAGTAGAAGTACTTCAGTGCCGAATTGCAGCTGGCTGATTCTGACAGGCTGATTAGTGGCTTGATGTGGGCATAGTTTGTGTCTGATGGTGTGTGTTCAGTTTGATGTAGACATGGCAGATGCTCGTGAATGTTGCGTAAGAAGCATGTGGTGCTTTACTGTATGCAGCTGTTACTTTTTTGGTCTTTGAGATTGTTTGGTTTGGATGTTTTCTCCACAGGGCACAACACATGAGCTTTACTGGACTTCTCTGCCTTCTGATGTGCTGACTGTGTAATGGCGTGCTTTGCTATAAACAGCTAATTCATTTATACAGAAAGCATAGCAGAAATGAAATGAAGTATCGAGCTCACTTGTGTGCAGCAAAATCATCAATAACGGGATACAAACCACCGCTGAAGTAAAGTCGCTGTAAGGCTATTGATTTGTAGGAACCCTTTCTTAATGCTACCTTATCTCTCTCTCCACTGGCCGTGAGGGACTGAATGGCATCTCTTCAGTGGCAATAATGACTTTTGCTCTGCTAATATTGGAGCTTGTCAGGAGTTATAAATGTCTACCAGCTTGCTGGGTCATCACTTTGGAGCTAGTGTTCTCATAATAGCACTTTCTCAAAAGAGACCATATCTGCTCCAGTTCTGTTGTTTGCATGGGAACACCAGGCGTGGGTCAATATCGGCTGTACACTGAAAGACATTGTGTGTGTGGGCAGGTGCGTATTGCAGGTAGAGGGGCTGAATGCTGGGCAACAGCGCTGCTATCAGATATGTGCCCAATACTGCTGTCATTAAAACACACAGGCATAGAATCCAAGAGGCCTTTCAGAAGACAATACATTTACACACGCTTTCTCTTTGGAGTTACTATCAAAAGAACATTTGGACTGTTTTCAGCAGATTGATTTGAAGCACAAATACAGTAGCTTTATTCTTTGTTTGATTGTTGACCGATGAAGACAACAGTGTAATTCTGATGTTATGTATTCCTTCTTCAGGTAATTATAGAAATAATTCAACAAGTCACTCGGTGCTCTCTTTGTGCTGTTATAAAAACCTTAGCAATATCAGTGTGCCACATACACTTCTCTGCTGTTGGAGCAAAACCTTCTATCTCCAAAATGGGAACTTTACAGGAGAAGGAAACTTTTAACGTAAGTCAGTGGAACCAGAAAGTGATGTTTATCATGAAATTTACGCCCAAGGTAACGGCCAACAGGCATTTTCATATTATGTCAAAAACTGAAAAATGACAACAATGTTTTCTTTTTCCCAACATCAGTAAATTGTACCAACAACATGTCACTGCTGTGTTGAGAATGGTTCATGACCCAAATACAATATCTGGTCAACAGTGGTCAGAAACTGACCAGTGATGAATGAAGCACAGGGTGGCTGACAGATTGCACATTACAACAGATATTATAGTCTGTAATTGTACATTTATTATACTGAGCAAAATTCAGAGGCCACTCTTTGTTTATATAATTGTCAAAATGGCCATTAAGTACATTATTCATTTTTCAGCATTAGAAAACAATTATTTAAGAGAAAATTGCACAGAATCTTTAACAGCTAAATATAACACATTTCTCAGTATTTACTGGTTTAGTCTCCACCCTTTATTAGTACAGCATCTGTTCTCTTCTTACTTTCAAAGAAATCTGCAGGGATATTTTTCCACACCTGCAATGCTCAGTCTTAGACGTTGGTTGGATTAGCTGCACATCCTTTCAGACCCATAGCATTGAGTCACAGAATGAAAGAAAGAACAGGAAAAACCTTTTTTGAGTTCAGAAGTAAGAGTGGAGCTTGATTGTCTCCTCTCCCTCAAAGGTGAAAGCTTTGAGAAGTGTTTATCTGATGGTGATAGTTTCGGTGGTCTGCCAGGTCACACAAGGTTATTAGCGGTCTCATTTTCTCTATATTTCGTTTAGTTTTTTGCTTATTTTCCTTTGACTTTTTTCTCTGCAAGTGGACTGTCTCTTAAAGTTGAAAGCTGTGAGAACTGTTTATCAGATTGCGACAGTTCTGGTGGTCTACCAGGTCATACACGGTTATTAGCAGTCTTATTTTTGTGTGTTTTGTGTGTGTTTTAATAATTCTCTTTTGAGCTCTGTTTTTTTTCCTATGACTTTTCTCTCTGCAAGTGGACTTATCTGATCTCCTTAGAAATATCTCCTGTAAATGACTGACTTGTACTTAAAGGCCTCTTTGACTGTAATTTAAATAAATGAAGGGCAGTCTCTTTTGTTCTGTGCTCTAAGCCTGGTAGAACTCATGGAACTACAAGGTGATGTGTGGTGAATGTATATGCAGTGTAGCTCCTGTTGGTCCTGTAATCAATATTAGGTAGCAGGGAGCTGTTAGTCTGTGAGTGGGCCGAGTCTGTACTGCACTGTTCCACAGATATGGGCTGATCGTATATGCAGGATTAAGATAAGCTATACATTACTAATGCACACCATCTGTTCTTTGTAAGGTGTTACTCTACAAATTCACTCTGGTTTTAAATGATTAGACTAAATCATTGGTGATCTGGATGATTAACTGTGACATTCAGTTTTCGGGCACTGAATGATGTTTTTCTGCTTCATTACCCAAGGTGTTATTTTTAACCTTTATTTGATGATGATAAGGCTGACAGGCAGCCTTGCTCCTCATAAAGGCCACTCTGGTCGAGGGGAAGGGCAGGGGAGTCAGGGCTATTCTGCAGAACCCTTGCTATCTCTTCACACTGGGCAGATTGCAGAATGGCTGTCATTGATTCAGGAGTGTGATTTTGAGCTCCATTAGTATTCACTGTAGATCTGTTTTACTGATCCCTGCTGTGCAATATACCACATGGTACTGGTCATTTGAAATATCCAGGCTTAAAGAGGTGCTCAGCTAATTAATGCTTCAAATGAGCATGCTGTACACTGGGGGAAGAGCACTGTGACAAATGTAACAAATGAACAGCAATTTTTTTTTCAAACCGCAATAAAATTGCAATAACATGTTTTGCTGCTGAAGTCCTAATATGTAATTTAGCTCCTTGATGTGCTTAAAGAGCAGTTACATTACATAGCCATCTATAAAGTTGATAAATCTTTTAAAATATCTTTTAGGTGTCTAATCAAGTTCCCCACTGATTCCATGCACTGGTGATATACTGGACACGTTATTCTGCAGGTAGCCTCATTTTACAGGTGTGCACTGTAAAGATATTTTACATGGGGATATGTATTTAGTGTTTCTCAGTGATTTAAGTCCTTTTGAAACATGCCATTTCATATTTTTTTGTAGAATGCACACTCCTGCTTCAGCAAAGAAGCTGGCAACGTACTATAAAACAAACCATAGAAATAAGCCCCAGTTATATTAATCCCATGCCATTTGGCATGTCAGTAAATATTCCATCACATCCTGGGGAAAAGTCTGTTTCTTCAGTGTGGAGCCACTCGAAGAACCATTTACTCGTATTCTTTTGACTGTAAATCCATTGTCAACTAAAAGCTAATGACAGTGCTAATGCCACATTGTATTCCCTTAAAACAGCTAGGTAGATGGTCAGGATAAACAAATTTATTATTACATTAAATGTTTGACTCTTTGGAATTACAACAGATTTCTTATTCCATCCAAATTAGTCATTAACATTGTAGAAATCCTTGAATAAAATCACATTACCCCACCACCCCATGTAAAACTAATCCATTCCCAATCGTACGATATGAGTGCTTAATAAGTAGAAATTATTAGAAATGCAGTCACAACATTTTGTTCATGTGTGGGAACATTATAAGTTACACTCCTGTTTGTAATGGACTTGCTGATTCTGGGAAGCTCACCTGAAACGTCACAGGCTTCCCCCACTGTTGACCTCACTCACATCACGGGAGCTTTAAGTTCATGAACTGAAGCGAACCCACCTCAACTAGAATCACCCTGTAAACCTTAACAGGGAAAGTTCTCTGTGTTATTATAGTGTAGTGCATCAAGACTGGATTTATGCTAAAACAAAAAAACAAAAAAAAAATTGAATTGTCTTTAAATTTGTAGATGGACACAAACATTGTAAAGGCACGATCCTGAACAGAAACAGTAAACAAATAAATGCAAATAAACACAATACACATCTACCAGTAGTGTTTTATGTATATTATCTAATATATTTATTAACTACTAATTAACAATTGACCAGTAAACAACAGATAAACAGTTTTTTCAGCCATATTGGTGGAAAATGTTATTTTAGTTTGATTACATTTAAAAAAACAGCCTATTTGAATAGGCAAATTAATAATTCATTGAGGAGCATTTTTGAATTGTACATATGCAGGCGCAGCACATAGTTGGTTCTGCTAGATAAGAATGACAAAAATAAAGTGTGCAAGACACATTTCAAGAGGACAGTAGCCCAACTACAGCTTCCTTTTCTCTGTGTTGTGTTCATTCTTATTTTTGATAGTATTTGTATTCTGTGTTATACATGTACATGAGCAGCAATTTGACCAAGAGAAATCCTCTGTATGTGCAACAGTAATTGGCTAACAAAGTGAATCTGATTCTTATTTTGATTGTGAGGAAGAATTTTCAATGGAGAGTCACTGTTATCTAACACAGTCAACGCTGAAATTAATCTGTGTCTAGTAAATCATCTCTCAGAAGAATTCTGTGCTAAAAACCTAGGCAGGTATTGTGTTTTCAAGCTTTTGACCAATTTTATTAACCTTCTTAGAACAACTCTCATATTCTAATTTTGGATCCTGGGGGTCCTTCACACACGACAAGAAACACTAGGACAGCAAGGCCAAGAGTGGCTGCTTCTGGTGTTTTGGTTTAAACGTTAAAAACGCTCTTTTATTAGGTGTCTTTAGTGAGCTGATATGTGTCTGTGCGTGGAAAGCCCGTCCTGCGCACAGCTGCACTGTGGAATATGCTGGCAGCCGGTCAACAAGGCCAGACTGGGATTTGATGGGATTATTGAGTGAGGTCAGGGGACGGTGACGTGGACATTCTCACAGGAACCTGGAGTTCTGTATTGTGACATTAGCCTCTGTGGAGTCCAGTGTGCTGCAGGGCCAGCAGAGTTCTTGTCTCTCTCTCCTAAAGTGGTTAGCGTGTGATGGCAGCTAGCTCTCAACATGAGCTCTCCTAAAGGCAAGAAGAGGAAACGCTACTTCAAGTCTCGCAGGTACTCACAGCTTTGTAAATCTGGCCTTGGACAGTTCATTTCAATTACAGCTCTTTGGGAAACTACTTGGTGCATCATCAGATGTCAGATTTCACCCAGATTTGACTGAGTATTTTGGTACAATTCAGATTTTTCTTTTTAAATCGACTAGATACACAAATCTATGCCTTTGCTTTGGGAATATGCTTAATCCAAGTGTTTTACATGTTACAAATGAAAAGTCCTAAAAATAAATGTAAAATTAGATGGTGTTAGATTTGAAGCTTTTTACTACATTTTATATGACAGAATATTACGAGGTTGGTTGCCTAATGCAATGGAGAGGCATGCATTGGTATAACGTCATGCTGAGCACGACAGACACATATCAATTATGGGTGTAAAGAGTACACATTTTATCAGACTGGGAATTAATTAGACAATACATAATTACCTTGCTGAAAGAGCCATTTACACAGTACTAAACATTTGAAAATCTGCTGAGAATTATACTTAATTGTAGCACATACTTTACTGAGTGACGTTATGATCAGTTCCACAAGCGATGAAATGGAAAAGCCATCTTACAACTGAAGCCTCAGTATGTTTTCTCTCCTGCTAATCTTTCATGTGTTTTAGTTCATTCTTGTGGCAGTCTATTTGAAAGCTGTTTTGTCTTGTAAACACTAGGGGGCGACGTTGGAATGCACTTATTTAATCATTGCATCCTTAAAGCTTGACTTTATGGAATTACACTATTTCTGTAGAATTTAGAATTTATTCACACTCTATACATCCTTTATTATATTAGTAGTTGTACATAAAGACAGGAGGCCAACTAAAAGTTGCTAGCGTACATTTAAGAATGAGATGTAGTTGTAGGTCTTCCTATAGTACACGAACAGCATGGTCTGGGTTTTGGATGATGCAATTTTTTTTAGATGGTACGCCCGATTAAAGCTGAAGTAGTCTTGTAATATCTTTGTTAGGGTTAGTTGTGTTTGTTTCGCTGCTATGCCTGTTCCATCACACCCACTGTTGTGGTTGAAAATGCTGAATAGGTGTTGAACCACAGGAAATCCTCTGTAAATACCACCACATGCTCATCATGACGCTGGTCAGTTACGGACGAGCATTTCCCTAATGGCCCTGCGTCAGTATGAAAGACTCTTACCTGTAAGGTAAAAGCTTACCAATAAGGCTTAAAGGGTGTCAGAGAGAGGACAGTGGAGGAAATGCAGAGAGATGCAACAAGGTCAGGCAAGTGAAGAACAATGGTTAAAGAGGAATTCCATCCATATTTAATTTTTTTTTTACATAAATCAGTTATTAAGATTAAAGTCATTCATAGTGGTTTGATGTAAAATGGTGCATTGTAGAGCCATTCCTACTCTACATTTCTTGGGGGAACAGGGGGTTGCAAGTTTAGTTTATTTACTATTCAGAACATCCAGTGAAACTACACATCTTCTAATATATAATATTATATATATAATGTCGATAATGGTAAATTAGTGGTAAATCTGAAAGTAATAATCTTTCTTTGAGGACTATTTTGCCTTACAGTGTCCTGCATGTACCCCTCCACCGTGAATGGCTTCTGAAAAACATCTTTTCTCAAGACTCAGAAAACAGTGTCTCAAGCATCAGGCAGTGTATTCATAGCCATTTCATGTCGTAGCTTTAAATGAGTCATTAAACTCTTTGGGCTTCTGGTTCCTGTCACTACTACTGTAGACAATTCTCACTCTGTAAGTTTTTTGAGAAGGGAGCGTTTCACACCAAACCACTCGGAATCTTAACTGTTTAATTATACAGAAATGTTGAAAAATTGGTGGAATTCCACTTTTTGTTATTCTGAGCACTTTGGAAAGATTTGTTTGTTGTTGTTTATTTTTTTTTCCACTGTATTACTACATAATATAACTTCTTTATCCAGTGTGCAGTTCATAAATACAGAATTTACATATTTCTAATAACTGAAGAATAAGTCTTGCCTAATAAGGCTATTAAATGAATAATGAGCTTATGGGTTAAGGGGACATTACAAATACAGGTAAGTCGTACTCAGACTACTCTGCTGTTCTACCGCTTCCCTTCCTCCATTTAAAAATCATACATGCATACAAACACACACTCGTACTAAGCCTAAGCTGAATGCTCCTCTCTAAGATAAATATACATGCTCGCCCCGCACCTCTTTACTGTGTATGGGGCTTTGTGTACTGGAGGCTCCCTGAGCTACACTGAAATCTCTGTCACCTGACACCAGAGCAGGAGTCCTTCTGTCCACCGCAGTATCACTATAACAGTATAGCAGCAACTAGCCCTCACACGCACACACAGAAAGAGAGAGAAATTTAAGGAGAGACAGGGAGAACAAGAGCACGTGGTGTGTGGAGAGAGAGAGTGAGAGAGAATGTGTGAGGTAGAACAAGAGAGATAGAGTTTGGGGAGACACAGGGAAAGACAGTGAGAGAGTGAGTTGGGGAGGGAGATAATGAGAGAGATAAGGAGAGAGAGTGAGAACTGGAGGAAGTTGTGAGAGAGAGTATGAGAAAGAGAGAGAGAGAGTGTGTGTGTGTGTGTGTGTGTGTGTGTGTGTGTGTGTGTGTGTGTGTGTGTGTGTGTGTGTGATAGAGAAAGAGAGAGAGACATTCTTGTGTGTGCATCTGTGTGGGAGAGAGTTGGGGAGAGAGACAATGAGATATAAAAAAGACAGAATGAGAGATTTGGGGAGAGAGAAAGAATGAGACAGATGGGAAGAGAGAATGAGTGAATGCTGGGGTAGGGGGGTCGAAAGAGTTGGGTAAAGTGATTTTGGGGAGGGAGAAAAAATGAGAAGGAATGAAAGAGTAGAGGAGAGAAGAGAGTAGAGTTGGGGGAGAGATAGAGGGAATGAGAGATGTTTGGGGAGAGAAAGAAACAGTGAGTGGGGCACAGAGAGCTCAGATTGGGCAGGTTCTCCTCCAGTGTAGTAGCAGTGGGCGGGGTGAAAACACCAGCTCTACTTGAGTAAGGGTGGAAGTTCAGGGAGAGCAGAGGAGTGTGTGTGAGCGGAGACCAGCCTCTCTGCCAGAGGGAGTGCAGGAGGGTGCATGTGAGGACTAAACACATATAGAGTGAGCAGTAGCACCGGAGCTAGCGGGCGTAGAGCCTGGCGGTCACCATGAGCATTGTTATGAAGCCTCGCTCACGCTCCACCAGCTCTCTGAAGAACGCTGAAGGGTAACACAGAAACTTTTCATTTAACAGCAAGAGTGTTTGTTTTCTCTTCCTCTCCCTGCCCCCTGGCTTCCTTCTCACATCGCTGTGTCAGCATGCCGTTTCCTTACCCTTTTCTTGTCTTCCCTTTTCCTCCACCAGCTCTTTAGAATCTTTTCTCTTCAACATCTTTAACAGCTGCCTGCCTCTTCCAGCTTCAAGTCTCTGGCACTTTTTAAAACCTCCACCACGCCTCCTTTTCCAGAGTCCTGTGTTTCTTTGTCCACTGTCTAGCTAACATGTGTTAATATTTAATAGATTTAAAAGTGATGTGTGGATTTAACTGTCCAGCTAATTAACTCTGTGCTGTGAATTAATTGTCAGTGTTTGACAGCTGCTGGCATTTTAAAAGCGAACTATGTAAATCTTAGTGTTTAAAGTTCAGCTGCTGTGTTTTTAACACCACTCATGGGTGCCAGATGTTTCTGTACTAGCACACTGGGCCTGAATGGGTGCTGTTTACATGCTGCAGGGCAGATAGCTTGGCCTCCTTTCTCCTGTCCTGTCTTGTTCCTTATGTTCTTGTGCTTATTATAGTCTCAGAGGTAGCACATGCTGTCATAAGGGAGCTTGCACTTAATCTCTGTGCTTATTGTTGTATTCCATGGAGTTGTTTTGTGCTCAAAGGGGAATCTCACCATTTTTTCCCAATTTTTAAAATAGTTCAGTCACTGAGATGTAACCAAAATCATTCACAGTGGTTTGATGTGAAATGTTTCACTGTAGAGAAACTGACTCAGATTTTCTTTACAGTGATGGTGATAGCAACCAGGGGTTGTGATGTCTACAATGCAAATACAGCCATTTTTTTTACTATACGAAAGGATCAGCGAACCTACATGTGTCTTCTGATGATGTCATGATAATAGTAAAACACTGGTAATTACATTTTTGAGGACTTTTTGCATTATAACAACTTCTCCTCCATGAATAGCTTTTTAAAATTACAATTCTAGGCAAAGTTTTTATCTTAAAACTATTCTATGAGGCATCAGGCAATGTATTTGTAACTTTTTCATGTACTAACTTGCTTTGAGGATGGCTATTAGTGCAGGAGTGTCCAATATTATCTGCAAAAAGCCAGCGTGGCTGCAGATTTTCATTCCAACAAAGCAGGAGCACATGTTGTCAGCTGTCTGAAGTCTGAAACCAGTTGTTTTAAATGGTAGAACCAGATGTGTTCCAGCTTGTATAAAATGATCTTCAGCCACACCGGCTCTTTATAGATATGTGTGGGCATAAGTTGTTTTAGAGGCATTAAACACTGGATGTCTGGTTCCTATCACCACCACTATGAACAATTCTGAGTAGAACTGGACATTTGACATCAAACCACTCTGAATGACTTTGTTCACATCTTAACTTTTAGTGTATATAATAACATGTAGTATTGGGCTATTATGTCGTTATGTCGATACATGCTATTAAGTTTCTAGGTATGGGGTGCGGTCATTTTGTGGTCTTGTATGCATGTGTAGGGATAGATGTGTGTGTGTTCACATTGTGTATATAAGCTCGAGGGCAATGGGTGTGGTAGAGAGAGCAGCCCCCCACCCCTTCCTCCAACTTTTGGAATGCTGCATGTCATCACTATCAATAAAGTCTTTCAACTAAGTAAACATGACTTTAGGGGAATGCATTTGTGCTTGTGCGTCTGTTCTACACTCATGTGAAGGAGTAAGGAAGTTGTGAGGGAGGAATGACGTTATTGGTCATGTTGCTAGATGCACTGGCCGAGCACAGGGCAGTGGTGAACATTTGGGCCTTGCATGTGGTCTCTGTGGTCAGCGCCACTTTGCGTTACCGCTTTGGCGGTGTTGCTCAAGTGTACTATACTCACTAAAATGGTATCAGCTGGCAAACATAGCTACAGATGCCTTAAGTAAGTCAAATCACTAATGATTGAACAGATGTTATCACAGAAAAGTACAGTTTACTTCGGTTTGATACAGATGACCAAAACCTAAGCATGACATTGAGGCCTCTTCGACTGTGCTGACAGCAGAGGACTGCACATGTTGGTGCACTGGTGCCAGGATTTATCTGTGTATGTGTGTTTGTGTGTGTGTGAGAGCCATGAGTTGCTCGTATCTCCTACATGTAGAAGGTCTTATCTGGGTGAATAACCAGTTCGCCAGCCCCAACTCTGCCTCCTATCCTGTGGCGAGCCTCTAAATACTAACCAGCCATCTTAATTCAAGATTTATGGTTCGTCTTTGGGGAATAGGAGGAAGTGTAGGCAATGTGGAGAGACACCCCTTCCCCTTAGCTCTGACCTAAAAATAGATCTACCATTACTGGTAAGTTTAGGTAGTACGTTTATTAGAGATACATTACATACTGACCAGTGTTAAGTTCTCTCATTTCACAGGACTTTTGTGTGCTCTCTCTCTGCAAAATAACTTTTTATGCTACCTCTGTATATAGATACATAGACACAGAAAGAAGACTTTAATTTCCTCTTGTCACCTGTGTGTGTTGACTTTTTCGGTCAGTTATAATAGACAGCAGTCATTTTACATCTTTGTTATATTGCCTTATTTGTCTTTGACTGCCTTTTGCTATATAAAAGGTGTAAAGGCAGGCAGGTGATTTTGGAAATCTTGTTCTCCTGCACTCACGTTCCACACTTATGAGCTCAGTGGACGAAAATGCTCAGTCCGATTGAGATGATGTGACATAAGTGCTCGTATTGCATGTGAAATTGGCAGTTCTGCCTATGAAGTTTCCAATAAAGCTGTTTCATTCAAAGCAACATGCTTTTCATGTACATGGTAGGACAGTACGGACTCTATATGGTCTTGCAAAGAGAAAAAAAAATCTATGTATTTAATTCTATACCATTCAGTCAAACATAGCAAAGTCATTATATACAGAGCTTACTGCATAAATTGTCAATTGTTCTGCCTATGTTTTGTGCTCACCTGTGTAGGGTTAGTGGTGCACTTATAATGGTGACCTTTAAAGCTTGATTAGAATTGAAACTTGTTTTGAGATTGTTTAAAATAAAGATATTTTGATGTGTCTGACCGTCTGACTTCTCAGTTGAAGCCCCCCCACCCACCCACTGCATGTCAGAGGACAGCTGATAAAGCCAAAATTTGACTTGATACTGAAGTTCAGATGGCTCACATAAGTTAATAAGGAGATATAAGGAGATATAGGGAAAAGCTCAAGGAAATCACTGTTGCCACTACAGTGCTTCTCCGCTGTCTCCAGCCCTCAGAATCCAAACCAAGGACCTGAAAATGCTTAGAAGCAGACAGGGTCATATTATGCAAACATTATGTAGTAAAGTCTTCAGTGAGTGAAAAGTTCAGAATTGGGTTGTCGACTAAAGTCAAATGTGCTGTCATTTGTACATCAAAGGAGGATTTGGTTGATGAGTCAACTGTGTAAGAACCAGGAAAACATGAAAATACAGTGCATGCATTACTCAGGAAAGGAATTGAGACTTACAGAGAAGCCAATGTAAACCCTCCTTACCTCCTTTCACGAGAACAGTACATCCTCTTACGAAAATTTGTAATTGGAACGTCTTTACCATCATTACCACGTGGAACTCTTGCATGCTGTTGGAGTTGGTGCACTGTTGGACTGTAAGACTGATTGGCTTTTTCCTCTCAGGATGTGTCTTCTGACCTGACCACACCTTATGGAAGCCATTTGATTACTGGAAGCTGTGAAATCCCAAATACTAAAGAAGTAATAAGACACAATCTTGTTTAGTAAGTTCCAGCACATAAAGCTGTAGGACAGTCCTACATCTATGGGATTATGTTTTCATTGCATGCAGTTTCTAAATAACTTCTTAACGTTTTTTTTCCCAAATTCAGTCAAAATGTTATGAATGGAATTTCCTTAAATTAGTTATAAATCAATGATTCAAAAACTCTAACAGTGTAGTTAGCTGTTGTATTTCCAGTATGCCTAATTCTGGCAAAGATTTGATCAGATGCCAGAGAAAGCTGATTTAATGTTGAAGTGTTCTCAGTCTTGTGCCTGGCCCAGCAGACCAAACTTACTCAGGAATGAAAAACTTAAAATCCTTTCAGTGGCTTTGGCTGGTTCACACTTTTTCCTGCCCATATTCCAACAAGACATGCTTCATGTGCTAGGACTGGCTGAAATTTTCTCTACAAAATGTGAGCAAAACTTAAACTGGTTGAGTATGAACAGCTAAACAGTTCCAGAGCAGGAAGGCAGGGCCTATGTTTGATGGATTAAAAAGCCTTTTTGCTGTTTGTCTTAGTGTTTCAGGCTTTGAAACTTTCATCATCTCCCTGACAGGGAAGTTTGGTTTGCTTCATTCCAGCAAAGGGCTTCTTTTCAGCTTTTAAAGGTCTCCTCTTTGTGTCTAAGCCAACAACCTGAACTGGTTTGTTTTCTCCTCATTAAAAATGTATGATACCGTAAAGCATTAGAGTGCTAGGCTATGTGGGATATCTTTTCTAGACCAAATTTGCATTAGTTTGCACTCTTTCTCTGGAACAATACTGCATAATTAGCCTGATGGCTGCATACATCACATATATCACAGCCATTCTAACATATCTGAATGTATTTTTGTGTTTCTTTCTTGCTGATGAGGTATCCTAATGACAGAACCAGTGTAAAGAAAAGAGCTGACAGTGTCAAAACTTCAACTTTTAACATAGAGCTGTAAATGTTAAACGCTGATGCTGAAAAACGTTCACACCATACAAAAGTTCATTGCACGATAGCCGATAACAATCAAGGGCTGGGCTCAGTGCCACATTTAAAGGTGCAGAAGACAAGCCACACATTATAGATTGCCAAGGCAAACAACACTTTTTTAGATCTTCATGGCCATAAAACCCTTCACTAACATTGTACAGGTAAATGGCGTGATATAAGGTTAGAGTGAACGATAACACAGCAAGTAAACTAACATTAACTCCCCCTGTAGTTGTTAATGCAAAGCTAATTACAAACATTGATTCTGTGAAACAGCAAGAGTAAGTTCATTTTACCTTTAATTGTGCAGCAGTTGCATTCTGGTGCCTCTCGCTAGCATAACCTTTGAAATAACTAGAGTTCATGCAACCAGCACAGCTAACAAGACAGAACACGGATGGGTTTATAAATGTACTGAAAAGGTTAAAAGGGCTTACATACGATCACTATTGTAGTTTTAGTTAGAAAGGTAACAGCCGATCGCACATTTGGGCTGAAAATTGTTTGGTGCTGATACACAGCTGATCAATCCTTCTATCTTTAGCATTTAACCTTGCAACCTACTAGTATTTTAGCCACCAGTTACTGTCTGTATCCGATAAAATAGCCTGTGAGTGTAGGTACAAGGTAATTAACTTGTGGCTCACTGTTTTCTAGAAGTTAATAGAGTGTGTTTTGATTCCATGTTAGCTTGCTAAATTCTTCTCATGGAGTAATGTCTTCCTCTCCAGCCCAACCAAAGGAAACGTGTTTGCGTCAACTTTTTAAGCAGGATTAGTCACATGTACTCTGCGCATGTGCAAACCGCTGCATGTGTCAACTTTAGACAGCATAAGCTATTTTCATTACAACTGCCCACATTCTATTCTGTTACTAAAGTGTTAAGGCACTGTAATCAAATATGGACTACATTTTATTAAGTGTACATTGCATTAACAGATGTGTGCATATCAGGGAAGTGAAATCTCAAGGTAATTACACCAAAAGAACAAACTGTGCTGTGTTTCGGGCCACTGAGGCAGCATGTGTGCGTATGTGTGTATTTGTGTGTCCATTTATGAGTAACATAAGCCGAGTTTAAGCATGCGGTGATCCTTGTTTGAAGAACAGATGGAGGCCATCACTTATTGCTCACTTAACAGTGATGAAGGATAACAGACTAGAGAGAGTAAGAGAGAGACAACAGCATGTTTTTTCCTCTCCCTCTTGTGCTTTTCTCTCCAAGCCAAACTGCAAGTTATAACTTTTAAAGGTCATGCTGGTGTTTCCTGTGGTGGCTTAACAGAATTAATAGCTAAGCATAAGCAGGTTATATTAAAATACTGCTCCAGATAAAGTGCGGTACTTGATGTAAAGACTATATTTTCCGCATTTACCGTTGTCCATGGAATGTCTGTGAAAATGACGCGAAAAAGTATGGATTATAGTAGTTCGATTTCAACACTGCTAGGAGATTGCTGTCCTCTTTGCAGTTTAATTAAAGTCTCTCATGACCAGGAATCCCTTAAATTCACAGGCCTATTACATATTAAGGTTTATTATCCAGTAACTACATGGATACCAGTGCGAACTGGTTGAACTATTCTAAGGTTATGTAAGTGTGAAGTAAAACTGAACCAAATTCTCTTGCTTAGGCAACTAATTTTAAACTTAATTTAGTCAAACCTTAGATTTTCAGTCTCACAACAATGGATCACTTTTTACCAGGAAACATCACCATGGCAACTTGTGCTTCATGCCTAACCTTCTCCAGGGCAGGTAAGTTCAGGCATTACTCTTGGACCAATCAGGAACAGCCTTTTGATGGAGGTGGAGCCCTCCAGTCACTTGTTTTTCTTCATGAGCTCTGAGGTGTCAGTCATGTGGAAAAATGTTTTTTTTAGCAGAAGAAGTAAATAATGCTAAAAGACAGGAATATAAAGCAGTTATTACACTATTAAACACTAACACAGTAGCAGTGGCAACAGCACTTTTAACATTAAAACCACTAAACTTTTCAAATATTTACATAGAATAATGTTTTCCATTTGTTTTTTTTTTAATAATTGTCTGATTGGCTGTTGGTCATAAACATCATGTTTTATGTGCATGTTCACAAGAATTAATCACAGTGTCAGTATCAAAATCAAAATAATCACCATTGTAAATGAAGTCTGAAACTTAATCAGGAGTTGCCAAATCACATATTAAACTGATACAAAGTTGGTGATTTTAAGTAATTATTTCTGATATTGTTTTGCTTTTGTTATTATTGCACTTATTTGCATATTTCCAAGATGCCTCCCATTTGTTAACATGGAAAAACTGGTGGAAACAATGTAGTTTTATTGATGGCTTCTTCTGTTTGCCACCTTCTATGCTCCTATTATTTCTTTGTTAAAAAAAAACACATTTAAATTCAGACGTACTATGGATTTGTGAAGAGATTCAAAATGTAAGAGTTGAAACAGAAGGGAACTCCTTTTGTATTGGTGCGGTGTTAGTGGCCTCTCTCACAGCAAACAAGTACATAGACAAAGACTGAGCCAGCTTGTTAATAATGCATGCAGATAGATGCGATTGTGTAAGATGGTAAGGCAAGCTGCCACTGCGATATGGCCCATGGGAGATGGGTGTAAGGCAGTGGCAGGCCCAAGGCTTGTACACGTGTTTTATACAGACAGCTTTAGGTCCTCAGACAGACCTCGCTGTACTCAGTCATAACAGAAGAATAAGCCTGTCCATCACCTCCTGTACTAGTGACGGCAAATGAGTACCCATGCATGCTGCCCCTTTTTGTTTTCTCAGCACTAGTATGATGAAGACTGTGTTACGCCAGCCTTGTCTTGCACATCAGGCCGAGCGGATTAGTCAGTATTAGCCGTTAGCGGCCTGGGCTGTACCGGCCTCTATAATCACAATGACTACCGGCCTGAGGTCTGGCAGTGAGGTAAGCCAGAGGGTGAGAGACGTAAAGCTGCGTCATGCTCTACGTCAAGCCCAAGGGAATCCCAAGAGCTTTGGGATTGTACTAATACTCCCTAGGTATTATGGGTCAACCCAGGTAGCCAAGGTATGGGGGATCACCACGGAGACACATGGCGGTTGCGAGGCAGTGGGTCTTAGGGAGATAAGCTCAACTATTAAAACGCTGTGAACTCCACAGCGCTGACGTCTCCTACAGTATTTGAGTACACAGGAACTCCGCTGTAGCAGTGATAATGTTTTTAATTAGTGCTGAGAATGTCAACACTGCCATTTTTCTTTGGGTCTGGAACATGTGACACACTTTCAATTTTGTGATTTGAACTTGAAGAAGAGACCATTTGCATGTGTGAAGCTGAATGCAGCTAAGAAGCCGATTATACAATTTAGTTTAATTTTAAACCATGAGAAGATACACATTCAAACCAGTTTAAATGAATTAAAAAATTATGCAATATCTATATCACATATAGGAAGTTAGTCTAGTTAATTGATGTTAAATACAGACGCCTCTGTCAAAAAGTGGAACCCGAGGGCCTCAATCCTGATCCGTGAGATCTAAAACCTTGCAGAGTTCACATCCAACCATTATGTATTACACCTGGTCCAGGTAATCAAGGCCTTCAGGGGCTTCTGACTATATAAGCTAAGTGACTCTCCACGGTGGTAGATCTCCAGGACCAGGACTCAATGCCCCAGGTGTGCACCCTTTGTAAAGGCTCCTTGTCATATGGATTTGATCCTTGAAGTTCACTGTAAAACATAGATTTAAGGAAATCTCATTGTGTTAAATATTGCAATATAAGGCATTATTATATGTTGCTGAATGAAACAAGATTTGCTTGCTTTGTGTTTTTATTGACGTACTATCTGTCTATTTTTATTTGTCTACTAATATTCAAGGCTTATTACTGGGCCAAGAAGACTGGGCCAACAATATTTCAAGGGGCACCACTTTGGGGATTATAGCATTGTCAACTGTAACGTTTGTTTGCTGTGGCTGCGCTAAAGGCAATGTACAACATGGAAACATGGACTAATATTTAAACTCTGTGTATTTAAACACAGCAATAAATGATTTGCAGTCCAGATAAGCTTTTTTTAGAATGGGTTATTTTCATTCAGTGTAGTTATTTAGAAAAGGTGATTTAATAACTTAATTTTACATGGTAAAGTCTGTGTAGAGTCATATCCAATCCTGATGGTAAGAAATTTACATGACTGATCAAAGCACTAACTGCCTACTGTTTTTTCCCCCTAGTTTTGATGTGGATAATGGCACGTCATCGGGACGCAGTCCGCTGGACCCAATGGCCAGTCCAGGCTCGGGCCTCATCCTGCAGGCCAACTTCGTCCACAGCCAGCGGAGGGAGTCCTTTCTGTACCGGTCAGACAGTGACTATGACCTCTCACCAAAGTCTATGTCCAGGAACTCCTCCATCGCCAGCGACATGTGAGTTTGACCCTTTTTCAACCCATTTGACTCATTTTGGAGAAATGCTACCAAATCCTTTGCCAAAACTGAAACTAAGATTCAGGACAGACAGATCATAAAGAAAAAACATTATATAACACATAATTACTGATGTCCTTGACCACAGAGAGCAGATGGTCATCCAAGGCAGTGAATTCCATTACTTTATAGCAGTAGCACTGGATTATACATAGCAATTCATGGATATTTATGTTTGCTGATGTTGACCAGTATCATTAGCTGTCTAACTTAGCCTGTTTTCTATCACTCTGTAGACATGGAGATGACATGATTGTTACCCCTTTTGCACAGGTGAGCCAATTCTGTAGTTATTTTGTCAAGTGCTGTCAAGCAACTCTCTTTGCTCCTTTTTTGGCATTCATTGTCTGGACTTATCTTGGGTCTGTATTTAGCTCAGAAAAGTCTGCTGGCTGAATGGGCATTGTCATTCTCTGTTGAACCCATTCAAACTTTTCAAAAGACTGATGACTGACTTTAGGTTTTTTTTTTGTTTGTTTATTTTACATAAGAACATGAATTCTGAGTATGTGTGCTCATACCATAGCCATCTTTTAGCTATACAGAACTATTTATAGCATTTGGCTGACGTCTAGTCCCTCTCCCCAGGTCCTGGCGAGCTTAAGAACTGTACGGAATAATTTTTCAGCACTGACAAATGTACAACAAGAAAGATCATCCAACAAGTAAGTTAATCAATTCATTGATTATACTGTAATCTTGCAGTAACAGGACATTCTGTGTTTGTTCTGCCAAGAGAAGCCCATCATATGATTCCACTTGATCTTTTGATAATTACTCAATAAATAGAAGGGATGTGTGAAATGTTTATGATAAATGTGCTGCTCCACAGCCAGTTTCTCATTGTTGGCTGTCTCAGTTGCTGGTTTTCCTTTGTTGTAACACTGTTTCCAAGTAAACCTAATTGTGTTTATGCATTCATGATGTCCGCTTTAACTGTGTTTGAGCCAGGCCGGCATTCCGAGTTCCGAGTATCAGCAACAGATTAAATTTTTTCTGGATGTGGTACAAAATCAAGTGCAATGCATGTTTTTTTTCCATGGTGTATGCACTCTCTTCTGCTGAAAATATTTTAATTCTTGTCATTCTTTTTATCAGGAGATCACCCATGTGTAACCCTCCACCCATCACAAAGACCTCTTACACAGGTGCAGTATCTTTGTTTATTGTTCTGAAATGCTATCATATTTCCTTTGTGTGTGTGTGTGTGTGTGTGTGTGTGTGTGTGTGTTTGCATATGTCTTTGTGTGTCTGTGTGAGTGGGTAGGAGAAGGAGCCTGTGTGTGTAACATAGTGGTTAAAGACTATATTGTTAAGAAAATAGTCTTGTCCCTTTGTTGTTTCCGGGCCAGATGTATGGTTTCCAAAGGAGGATGAGTGCTGGATTTACTCACTGTAAATATAGGATGGCCGCCCAGGGCTTATCCTTGCAGTCTCTGCAAATACTAGCCAAAAAAAACACCTGCATGCTCATAATTGTGGCTTGCTGCCATTAGCTTTTGTTTACTTTCAAGCACTCTTCCCTCAGATACACTGCAGGTATATTTTCTCAGTCCTGCTGCAGGAATGCACTTATCCCAGTAATACTGTAGGAATTCTCTTCTCTCAATAAAACTGTGAAAAATCTTTCTCTCAGTTACACTACAAAAATATCCTTTTCTCAGCATATATGTCTCAGCATATCTGCTGTCCCAGTTAAATTACAGGAATATTCTTTCCTCAGTCACAGGAATATTATTTTCCCTAGAAATAATTTTCTCTCAGTCCCACTGCAGAAATGCTCTTCTCTCAATCCCACTGCAGAAATGCTGTTCTCTCAATCCCACTGCAGAAATGCTGTTCTCTCAGTCCCACTGCAGAAATGCTCTTCTCTCACTCCCACTGCAGAAATGCTCTTCTCTCAATCCCACTGCAGAAATACTCTTCTCTCACTCCCACTGCAGAAATGCTCTTCTCTCACTCCCACTGCAGAAATGCTCTTCTCTCACTCCCACTGCAGAAATGCTCTTCTCTCACTCCCACTGCAGAAATGCTCTTCTCTCAGTCCCATTGCAGAAATGCTCTTCTCTCAATCCCACTGCAGAAATGCTCTTCTCTCAATCCCACTGCAGAAATGCTCTTCTCTCAATCCCACTGCAGAAATGCTCTTCTCTCAATCCCACTGCAGAAATGCTCTTCTCTCAGTCCCACTGCAGAAATGCTCTTCTCTCAGTCCCACTGCAGAAATACTCTTCTCTCAGTCCCACTGCAGAAATGCTCTTCTCTCAATCCCACTGCAGAAATGCTGTTCTCTCAGTCCCACTGCAGAAATGCTCTTCTCTCAATCCCACTGCAGAAATGCTCTTCTCTCACTCCCACTGCAGAAATGCTCTTCTCTCAGTCCCACTGCAGAAATGCTCTTCTCTCACTCCCACTGCAGAAATGCTCTTCTCTCAGTCCCACTGCAGAAATGCTCTTCTCTCAATCCCACTGCAGAAATGCTCTTCTCTCAATCCCACTGCAGAAATGCTGTTCTCTCAGTCCCACTGCAGAAATGCTCTTCTCTCAATCCCACTGCAGAAATGCTGTTCTCTCAGTCCCACTGCAGAAATGCTCTTCTCTCACTCCCACTGCAGAAATGCTGTTCTCTCAGTCCCACTGCAGAAATGCTCTTCTCTCAATCCCACTGC
Organism: Pygocentrus nattereri; assembly: GCF_015220715.1. Lineage (NCBI taxonomy): Eukaryota > Metazoa > Chordata > Actinopteri > Characiformes > Serrasalmidae > Pygocentrus > Pygocentrus nattereri. The sequence continues at coordinate 11,848,022 of NC_051238.1, read as the reverse complement.
AGAAATGCTCTTCTCTCAGTCCCACTGCAGAAATGCTCTTCTCTCAGTCCCACTGCAGAAATGCTGTTCTCTCAGTCCCACTGCAGAAATGCTCTTCTCTCACTCCCACTGCAGAAATGCTCTTCTCTCACTCCCACTGCAGAAATGCTCTTCTCTCACTCCCACTGCAGAAATGCTCTTCTCTCACTCCCACTGCAGAAATGCTCTTCACTCTGTCCCACTGCAGAAATGCTCTTCTCTCACTCCCACTGCAGAAATACTCTTCTCTCAGTCCCACTGCAGAAATGCTCTTCTCTCAATCCCACTGCAGAAATGCTGTTCTCTCAGTCCCACTGCAGAAATGCTCTTCTCTCAATCCCACTGCAGAAATGCTCTTCTCTCACTCCCACTGCAGAAATGCTCTTCTCTCAGTCCCACTGCAGAAATGCTCTTCTCTCACTCCCACTGCAGAAATGCTCTTCTCTCAGTCCCACTGCAGAAATGCTCTTCTCTCAATCCCACTGCAGAAATGCTCTTCTCTCAATCCCACTGCAGAAATGCTCTTCTCTCAGTCCCACTGCAGAAATGCTCTTCTCTCAATCCCACTGCAGAAATGCTGTTCTCTCAGTCCCACTGCAGAAATGCTCTTCTCTCACTCCCACTGCAGAAATGCTCTTCTCTCAGTCCCACTGCAGAAATGCTCTTCTCTCAATCCCACTGCAGAAATGCTCTTCTCTCAGTCCCACTGCAGAAATGCTGTTCTCTCAGTCCCACTGCAGAAATGCTGTTCTCTCAGTCCCACTGCAGAAATGCTCTTCTCTCACTCCCACTGCAGAAATGCTCTTCTCTCACTCCCACTGCAGAAATGCTCTTCTCTCACTCCCACTGCAGAAATGCTCTTCTCTCACTCCCACTGCAGAAATGCTCTTTTCTCAGTCCCACTGCAGAAATGCTCTTCACTCTGTCCCACTGCAGGAACTCTTTCAGCCCTACTGCAGATATACTCTTCTCTCAGTTAAGCTTTAGAAATACTTTTCTCTTAGTAACAGTATAGGAATGTTCTTTTCAGTCAGACTGCAGCAATAATCTTCTCATAGCGGCACTGTAGGAATACTCTTCTCAAGGTTACACTACAGCAGAGGTTCTCAAAGCTTTTACAGTCCAGTACTTCCTTGGACTTCCTGCTGTGTACCTCCTCTCTGTCACACACACATACGCCCATATATACTGGGGTGGTACCCTCAAAAGTATGGCATTTAAGGTACACAATTGAGCCTTAAGACCATTACTAAATCTTTGAGGGTATATTTACATTGTTTGTAGCTTGGAGAGCAAAAGTGTGCTTATATAGTACTTGACAGTGTACAACAGAACATGTTTATTAATGTTTACCTTAACAAATAATATATAGTACATAAATAATGTTGGGGATGTTTCTGTACTACTGGGTCAGTCTGAGGTTCCAGTCTGTTCCAGTTCTGGGTGGTACAGGACTGAATTTTCTTCATTTGTTAGCATAAAGACTGCAGAACCAATAGTAGGGCACATACGCATGTGAGAGAGTCTGCAGCTATAAAATAATAAGAAATATATAATATATATATAATATAATATATAAATAATAATAAGAAACGAAATATTCATTAATCCAAGCCACAGATAGCATATAACACAGTAACATCATCTGTTCAGAATTGAACTGCACTACAAACATGCAAACAAAATACTAACGGCTAAGCTCTGATCGTAGCAGCTACAAATGAATAACCACTAAATAAATCACTAAAACTGATTGAAATTGCATCTATGAAAGTGAAACTAACTTAAATACGCAACCAACAAACATCATACAGGCCTCAACGACAGTTAAAAATAGTCACATCAGCTACGCTCGCGACAGCGCATGATAAAGTGAATGAACTCTACTGTCGCTGGTTTCTCCTGAACGTGCAGGGCTCAGAAGGTGCTTGAAAGAAACTCTTTTAGCTCTAATGGAAACCTTTTATGACAAAAGAGTAAAAGAGCTTGAGTTTGTTACATGCTAGAAGCTGTTTGTGTCGCCTGTATCAGGGAAGTAACTGTGTAATTGTGCAACTGGTTGATTAAATGTAATTAAATGAAGATTAATGTAGGGGTTTTTGACGTACCCCAAACATCATTCGACAAACCCCTGGGGGTGCACATACCACAGTTTGGGAGCCAATCCCCTACAGGAATACTTTTCATTCTGTCCCACTACAGGCATGCTCTACAATCAGTCTTAATGTAGCAGTATCCTTCCCTCAGTCACACAGCAGGAAGACTCATCGGTGCTTACAGCTCAGTCTTGCTACCCAATTTGCTACTTGATGGTGAACCAAAGTGAACACATAACACTCCACCAAAAACATGCACTTTTCCAGTATTAGAGGACTCTGAAATGCCAGCTGTAAAAGGAACATGGAGATACAGCAGCTTTTTCATACTCTGACTTTGGGTGGAATCCATTTAAATATGAGTTGTTGGTCAGTATACAGTACTAGATTACATGCAGATTCCAGAAATGTATGTACTCTGACAGTATATACAAGCGGAGGCAAGAATTCCAAGTCTCTGCACCTCATACGCTCATGTTCTGTCCACCAGACTGAACAGAAATCTGCAGACTGACCTGCACAGACTCAGTCTGATCTGTGAGTTATGGCTATAATAAGCTGAGAATGCATAGAGAACTATCTAACAGTACCTGCCAATAATCTTTTAGATCATCACATGTGTTTGGCTAGAAAACAGCTGTAAAATTCCCTCTGAGACGAGAGGACAGATGCTATGATAAGGAATGACAGTCCAGTGACTGTTTTCATCGATTTGTGATATGTCTGTCATTATATTGATTACCTTCTGTTCTTCATTCTGTTTATAGTACATTCAAAAATATAGTCTGGAAATCAGCTGTAATGTAGACGTATATGTATCATGTGTATCACCTCGAAAGAAGAAAACTGATGTAGGATCAACTTTCTCTACATATGTAACTCCATGATTAGGTCAGGGTTGTCAAACTCCAGGGCAGGAGAGACAGTAGTCTGAGCTAAAGTATTTAATGCATCTCCTTTAGAACACCTGTTTCAGCTCATGAAGGTGCTCATAATTAGATGGATGGATGGATGGATGGATGGATGGATGGATGGATGGATGGATAGATAGATAGATAGATAGATAGATAGATAGATAGATAGATAGATAGATAGATAGATAGATAGATAGATTGATTGATTGATTGATTCAACTTTATTGTCATTACTCAGTACAAGTACATGGCAACGAAATGCAGTTAGCATCTACCAGAAGTGCAAATAGTAGCAATAGTGCAAAAAGAGACTGTGCAAGTGTGCAATAAATAGACATAGTGCAACATTACAGTATATAGAATAAATTACTATTATAGATATGCAAAAATAGATTATAGGTGTGTAGATATATACATGAACATGTTGGAGATGTACACTGTATTGAATAACTGTTGCGATGTGTTATTTACATGGCAGTAGAATGTAAAATTTGTGGAATGGTAATAGTGATGAATAAAACAACAGCTCTGATTGGTGAGTGTAGTATGAAAGGCAGTGTTCATAGTCCACTGTGTGCAGTATGAGTGGTAGTGTTATCAGTGAGGTGTGGAGTTCAGCAGAGTGATTGTGGAGGGAAAGAAGCTGGACCTGAGCCGACTGGTTCTGGCCCGGATGCTCTTGTATCTCCTCCCTAATTAGCTCTAAACTTAATTAGCCATACAGTACACTCATAAGACTGGAGAATCTCTTTATTAGAATAAGAAGCGAAAAAAGTTGTGCATAGATTAGAACTTTCCTACAGTTTGATACCCAGTTTACACCTGGTCACTAGGTGAGACTAGAATCTGGATTGTATCATGATAAGATTGAAGCCACATACGTTTACACTTGATAGTCAGATGGGTCTCCAGTTAGCTGGACTAAATTCTAAAATGCTGTGTGGGACAGAATATGCAAATCCTCTCATTACACGCCAACCAATTACCAATTTTTTATCCATTCAGCCTCTTCATCTACAATTTCTTTTGCACAGTAGTATCTGTCCATATTGCTATTAAGCATTCATTTCATCTGGTTCCCAACCATGTGCGTCCTCCATGATTATCTTCAGTGATATACAGCATGGGGATTGCATGTGTCATGGAGAGACTGATGAGTTCAGATGTGTCTCAGACCACCTCCTGAAGTGGTTTTAGCAGATTGTGTTTGAAATGTTTCTGAAGAGTGTTTGTACTTGCATTTTTATGTGGCTTGGCCTTATCCAGATATAAGCCTGCTACTCAAATCGCATGAAGTGACCAGATGTAAATGGGGTCAAAGTCACTGAATAGCTTTAGTGAGACTATTCTACTTTTTTATTATTATTTCAAAATGCCAGCTGCCAGTGACCAACAGAAGTTGTCGAAAGAAATTACATTAAGATTTGAAAAAAATATTTTTTCCTTCTGTCTCTTTTCATCACTGTCCAAAGAAAAAGAAAAACAGTGACTTTACAGGAGAAGGCAAAAACACTCTTGCCTTTCAATGTAAGTTCATGTAATGAGGTCATATTCCATGTGATTTCCAAGCATTTCTATCGGTCCATTCATCATGAAATTTTCACACAATGCTAAGGACAGCTGGTGTGTTGAAATGATGTAGAAAAATAAAAATGGACAAAAAATGGAGACACATGATTTTCTTTGGACAGCGACTCTATACAGTTACTATTTCATATATATGAGGTTGTGTTGAAGCAGCGACAGTATATCACATCATATTCTAAGGAAGTGTAGTGCTGACAGCAGGGTAATGGTAATGTTTTGGCGAGCGCCTTCCAGCTGGCACCTGATCTTGCCTAGGGTGATCCAGTCCGGGATTTCCCAGCAGCCCTGCTGTCTGTGGAGCCAGTGGCCTCGCTTGGGCTGGTGTCTGATGTCGCGCTAAGCATGAGAAGAATGCCATTGACGTCAGTGCAGTCCCTTTCAGAGAGTGGCACCCCGTCCTTTCGTAGCCGAGAGAGAGAGAAAGAAAGAACGAGACAAAGAGAGAGAGAGGAAGGAAGGAGGGAAGAAAGTGACGGGCAGAGTGACAGGGATAATGTGTGCTTTGTTAGATGAGTGTGTATGTGGCGCATGTGCCTGATATCTCAGGTTAGTGACTTGTGTTTAGTGAGCAAGTGCACTGTTGCTCAGGAGCTAAACACTAAACGAAACACAAACATTCTACCAGGCTTTCACTGTAAGCGTAAAGAGAGACATATATATATATATATAATTTCTGATGAAAAGCAATGTAATTAGAAGCACGTCAGCAGTTCCCAGTAGAATAATCTAATAGCAATATATTTAAAAGTTTTCTTTTTTCATACTTTTATTTACAGTTCTTGCCAGTTTAATCAGGTTTTAGTAATATAGATGTATGTTTCTTTTTTGCGGATCCTTCTTGATGCACAATAGAGTGTGTCTGTCTTCATTGGGCTTGTTGTATTGGGTGCGTTCGAGGTGCATCTGAAGAGCTGAATTGTGTGTCAGATCTCTCCATGCATGAAGTGCACACGTCTGTGTCAGTCATCCTCCTCTAAGCACAATTAATCCAGCCCAGGACATGAGCTCATAGAGATGAACTGGACTGAATCATTTTTATGCAGCATCATGCTCAAATCATTTTTAATTACTGCTTTTTTTTTTGGCTGGTTGTTATAGTATCACATCACTTTTCATGAAGTGAGGCCAGATTTGAATGTGTGAACTTGCTTTGAGACAGACATGGGGAGAAGAGCCTAAACCTGCACTGAAGTAATAGTATTGTCTCTTGAAATCACTGATTAAGCATATTGAAATGACTAATTACATAACTTCCAGATAAACAGAATGCATTACATTAATTACTGTCAACAGTAAGTAAACCAAAAGACAAGTATACACTGTGGTTAAAAATGACTTTATTCATAACTATACTGCAACTTATACAAGGTAGATTTAAATTTTACAAATTCAGACTTTTCTCTCATCTTAATTTTTATAATATGATATTTTATTCAATGTTTAGGAGTTCTTTGAACAAAAGTTATTAAATGATATATAATATACTGTGATTATGTATGAACATTATAGCTTTTGTGAAGTTATCTGCCTTGAGATTATATCTCCATATCAACATATCTCCAGTATGATCAATTCTGAAACATCATTTTACAACTTAGTTCTGAATGTTATTCAGCCTTTTCATTATATGCTTATTATTTGAAACCTGAAATGTTGCCCAGGGTTTGCATATTGGAATCGTTTTATATACTTGTGATCCCAAATTTTTGAATGATAGTGTGTATTTCATTCATGTGTAAATTATTTGTAGATTCGAATTAAGTACATTCAATACAATATTTTTGCAGTATAACAAAAAAACTACTGGAGTAGAAGTCAAAGGTAAAGTAAAAAAAACAAAAAACTCTGAATAACTTGCTGAAGAGCTGCGGTGCAATGTCTTACATCCATCCATCATCTTTCAGCATAGGAACTCACAAGTGAGAGATGTGAGCAACAGCAAAGCAGCCCAGACACTGAAACAACAGAACAGACTAATATCAAACACAAAATATGACAAAAATGGAGCTAAGAAAAGGCTGTATTGCTTATGTAAGCAGTGTATGTGCATATATTATCATGTGGGAGGACACAGAGAGGTAAAAATCCTTCAAAATACATAGTACGTACAAGTGAGTTCATGGAACCTCGTTCCTGCCCACCTCTGGCCTTAGAACCATAGACAGCGCTATATTCCCCGAGTGCTCCTGATCCGGGTGCTGTGAGATTCCAGGCCGTGCTTTGGCTGCAGCCTGCTATCTCCTTTTCCACGGCGCAGCGCTGGCAGCCTTCAGGCTTCTGTTTCAGGGGGAAGCTCGGCTCACGTTCAGCCAGCAACGCGCCACTGCCGCCCCCCGCGCACGCTGGGCATCCGGAGAGAGCGCACACTCACACAGCTGACAGCCCTTGTCCTCTGTTGCGTGTTTTCGTGGGTCTCTTTATCCCTCAGTACTGCCGGCTGCTGGAGCACTAGACAGAGGAGAGCCCAGTCATCTGTTGGCGTCAGCCCTCCATATGCCGTGTGTACGTGCGCGTATGTGTGTCGACCGCTTCAACATCATGCCTGTAGCTGTTGTTTTGGTCCAGATGTGAAGCTGGGAGTCCTCCTCCACGCGGGCCTCTGGATGTAAAACTGGGCAGAGATGGGCCTGCCCACAGCACCACCGCTGCTTCCCCTGCTCCAGCACTGGACCTATCTCTCTGCGCTTAACAGCACGCTGGACCTTAGATCACTGGATAAGTCGCTGGGAGACGGTCGTTTTATGTGTGCGTGTGAGTGAGTGCGTGTGTGCGAGTGTGTGTGCCCCTCTCGCCCTGCGTATCTGTGTGTGGCCCCTTTGTGTGTTTTGTTTAGGGATATACTGTTCTGCTCTCCTCACACGACCCGTGGCTTTGCTTTACCATACTGGGATTACCACTCACTGGCCCTCAGTCTGAAACTTGTTCAAGATTTCCCTGAGAGATTTTTCGGCTCACATTCAGAGCCCACTGACGTTCACCGTGGAGGGTCTCAGCACAGCATGAAGAACCACCCATGCGTCCAGTCGGGACACCCCAACATGGCGGTCTACGGCAGTTTGGGACCTCTGCTGGGGACCTCAGCTAGTCCACTGAAGCGCCTTAAAGCTGACCCCTCACTGCCCTCTCTCCCTGCAGAGGAGGCCTACCAGAAGCTGGCCACTGAGACGCTGGAGGAGCTGGACTGGTGTTTGGACCAGCTGGAGACCCTGCAGACCAGACACTCGGTCAGCGAGATGGCCTCCAACAAGGTAAGAGTAGTGACAGACTACTTACTTTCTTGTTCTTGGTTGACTGTAGTTGTGGAAGTCACAGGATATGTGATCCAGATACCACAGAATGGTTCTTCTGAGGTTTATTAGCATCTACCTTACTTAAACAAACACCCATAGGGATCTCAAGGTAGATATTAATAAAGCGCAGGGCAACCACTATTTTGAGGGTTATTATGCAGTTATGCAGGTTTCGTTAAGTTCATTAAGATCTACCTTGAGGTCCCGATTAGTGTTTATGGGCCTTGTGTTTGTCTCTTAGGGTGGTTTGTTGTTAAAGGTGATGTTTGAGTAGTCTTTTCTGAATAGGTCCCCACTTTTCACTGTCCCACAGACCTCATTGTTTAATGCTCATGAGAATGGATTATTAGACAGGAATTTCATCACATCTGACATACTGCATCTACTGACCTGTACCTGTGTCCGTGACCTTGCTTATGCATTGTGCCTGTCACACTTTCCATACAGAACCATGCATCACATATCATCAGTAACCTTATTTCTATACCAGCAATCAGTTATTAGAACTTTTCTTTGGGGGCCTTATGCCTGGGCGCCATGTTTGTGTCATGATACACGAAGATGCTCTTGTTCCTAAGAGCTGGTCGTTCTTTGAGTGTTTGCAATAGCAGCAGTGAAAACCGTCGCCCTGCTCCACACTGAGCATGCTCACACTCTTCTTCAAGGCCCTGGCACACATGCAGCATGCTAATCAGCCTCAGCCAGTCAGGTACGCCACAACACCGTGCACGATTACACGCGCCAGCCATGGCACTACTGGCGCACACACGCTACGGATTTTACAAAAGTGATTGACTATTAGTGTTAAAGCACCAAATATCCGCATCTTTTTGTTTCTCACTTGGTTAACCCCCCACCCCCCCAGTATCCATGGTAACACACAAGGCCTGTCGGCTTGCTTTGTTACTCAAGCCCACCAGCAGTGGTAGTCTACAACATGCAAAACTGCTTTACAGTCGAGAGATTAGTGTCAGTTCACATTGATTTATTGTGAATTCATTTAGGTATTATTCTTCTTATTGTTGTTATTATTGTTCTTGAAGAGCCCAAGGACACAATAGGGTTTTACTACACTCAAGGTCTGATTTATATCATGTGAATGTACAGAGGTGCTGTATAATTTGTGTTGATATACAGGTGCCACTTTATTTTATCATGTTCATTATAGAAGGGGCTGGACAGTATGGACTGTAATGAGAGTGGATATGTTAATGTTACACTATAAAAATGATGAGCAAGTTGACTGTTTATAACAGCATTGCTTAAGTTTTCATTGATAGCCACTATGGTTGTTTTATAGATTTGCACACTGTCAGCATTTCAGACATTAACTTCTTAGAAAACAAACTGAAAAATTGTTTAGAATATAGTGTTCGTACCTGATAGGGTTGTTTTTTGACACATGTAACCTAAAGGTGTCTGCAAAGAGTTTCATAAACTATTGTAATCCCAAAAAGGCAGATCCAGTGTAAAAGAGACATAGCTTACATCTTTTTTTATATTTTTTTTCTTGTTTTTCCCTGAGGTCTCTTATGCCATTTGCATGGTTTAATACACCACAATTGTCATAAAGTATTTTTCCACAGCATTTTCAAACCTCTCTTTATCCTGTAGAATCAGTTCTGTCTGTCCACTTTTTATGGCACCTTATTTAAAAGGCAGTACTGGCTGAAAAAGAGAAAAAGAGTTTGAAAATGTTTCTTTAATTTCCATATATTGACTACGTGGACTGGGGAGTAAACTATACCATTTGAAACTTCAGCTAAATTACGTATTACATCAAACGTCTTAATGTCAACAAAGCAAAAAAACTGTTTTACATTAAATGGGCCATTTAATAACAAATTAAAGAACATAATGTAACACACTTGGTCAATGTTGTAAGTGATAAACGTAACAACATTTACAAGCACTTGGTTTTTGTATACTGCATAGCCTAAAAGCTTCCACTATTCAGACCCACAGTAGATTAGATATTTGTTTTTGGATAGGGAGGTAGATAAAAATTTTATCTCATAAAATCAACAACACTATCGTAATGTTGAAGTAAACTGAAATGGCTTTGAAAACGCATGTGGCATTAAAGCCATTCTGAAATTGGACTAGTTTTGCTGTTTAATTTCCATGTGTAGACAGTATACACCGAGGAACACTTTGAAACTTAGCCATGTTTACAGACCATGTCAAATGTGTATTTCGACTAAGTAAGAATAAATCTGTTATCCATGGTATGGGCACTTTAATCAGTACGGAGCTTGATGTAGTCAAACTGTAATAAATGTAAAATTGTAGTAAATATGATAAGTAATGGAAGACATTGTTAAGTTAATCAACATCAGAAAGTCTATTTTGTGCCTGATGCCACACGCTCAGAATTGAGTTGCTATTTAAGTCCTGGTCTGAAAAAAAAGAAAAAACACATTTGCTGTGAAATCACAGCAAAAAAATTGTGACCTCCTCCTATTTTTTCCCTTTTGCCACCAAGAGCAGGCGTGTTAACACCTTCTGGATGTACCAACAATAGAAACACGCACACCCCTGTCCGCATGGGCCCACGCCACCCGATTACGCCTGGCTCATCTGCTCCAGCAAAGCTGCAAATTAGGCAGCATCCCGCTGCTGTCGCTGAGGGAGCAGAAGTGTGAAACCATCCCAGTTCGTGTTGTGTAGGCTCCACTGGCTCTGCTCAGCCGCCTTCGTTTACTCACTCTTATACTCTGCCCATAGATCTTGCCGCACCATTTAAAGATGGAGTCAAACCTTATAATATGAACGTATTAAACTTATGATGATTCTTTAAAATCAATAATCAATTTATTGCATATTATTATGTATTGATTCCCTGTAAGATACAGTTTCCTCAAAATATTACATTTACCAGTGATGTGGTGATGTTAAATTACGAAAATAGAAAAGGAGAAAATGAATTGTAGTCAGTCTACGTCAATCAAAATTCTGAGAATGGGTCAAACCAGTAATCTGGCCTAGATCACAGTGTGGAAGATTTGTCTCTATATTATATCCAGTGCAGAGGGAAAAAATAACATAATGGACATAAACGGATATTCCACTACTTTCATTGTAGCAGAGATGGAAAATTCTGCCATTGTCTGCAGCAGTGGTAACATGTCGCAGTGGCAGCTAAGTTCAGTTTTTTGCCATCAACTGTGGTGGTCGAATAAACTGCATGTTGCTTTTTTGGAAACATAGACACCAAATGTCCCAGTGTTGGAAGACATGTGCAGCAATTATTATATGACAACATAATTAAAAGAGTCCAGAGTTCCCACAGCCTATTTTCCCACCTTAAATAAACAACCAACTCTACACCACCACTAAAGTCTTCCCTTATAATCGTTCATTTTCACTGTCACCACATGCCGCCTTCAGTCACACACCACTATGAGGCACTGAATAATATTTTTTCCTCACCAAAATGTAAATAAATGTTAATGGTTTCTAAAAAGGCATGATTTGGCTAATAATCCTATTGTGGCTAACGACAAAGAAAACCTACCATAAAAGTTTTACTTTAGTTGCTAACTGGCTCTGTTAGCATTTAAACATTTACAAGCTCAAAACATTGCAAGCTCAAAGTTTTTGCATTATATAGTACATTAGTTTCCAATTCTTGGGCCCACAGTGGGGTATTTTGATAGCATGTAATCTGTAAAATCTCATAAAATCAACAACACTGTCATGACTTTGAAGTAATCCAAAAACGGCTTTGAAAAAGCATGCGCCATCAAAGTCAGTTGGATTTCATTAACAGTACAGTGGCGCAGTGTCTGCATCGAGAATTGGTCTTTGTTGAAGATTTATGTACAGTTTAACGGAGCAAATCTCTTGGAACTGTGTCATCGTAAAGTCTTTTTTGACATCTGACATAAGCTCTCCACTGACTCTTCTCACCAGAAACACTTGTGAATCTTCCTTCCCTCTGAATATTTTATGACCCGGGATGAGACAATACCTACTTTCAGAAATCATGTCATGCAGATTACCTCAGTGCGACTGACACACATAAACACACTCATTCACACAGCAGCTTCACATAATTACAGTCTCCCACGTACAGTACTCTTTGCTCATTTGGCTATAAGGAGGTGTTGTGGGATTCGCTGCGTGTCTGTGTGTGTTTTGCTTCTGAGCTGCATTCATTGACACCACATACATCCTCCAATTGCAACTGCACAGCTCCAGAGGAGGGGGTGGAGCTTAACTTATTTGAATAGAAGCCTGTTTCCACCAGTCAGCTGTAGCAGTGAGCTCAGGCTTCTCCCTAGCAGGTGTGTGATTGGCAGGACTTGGCCAGGCAGAGGCTGCAGTCAGAGCTACATCACCTGAATTACTGTGTGAAATGGAGCCTTCTTTGGAAGCGGTTGTCTGGGGGTTTTCTGCCTCCCAAGCATCTCAGAGCTAGTGGGATGTGAGGAGTTCACAATGTACTGGAAGAGATACTGTCTCATACACCTCTCCTTTAGATTTATATTGATTCTGGATGCATAACAGCGGAGTTTGCTTTCAGAAGTGATGCAGCGGAGAATTTGAGGAATTTGTGGACTGTGCTTATGGTGTAGCTCATTGTGATGCTGGTAACTGTGGGAGGACCTACAATAAAGGATACTCATCGCCAGACGCAGAAGTGAAATGCTTTTTAATATCTGCAGCCTTGCCATTATCTTAACTTGACTAGCCTGATTCTCAAAATGCCTGAAGCAAATTACTTACTAACTGTTTCTTGGGGATATATAAAGGTAAGCTTTTAAGTCATTAGATAATACTAGGAATGAATGCACCTCCATTGCTTTGTATTTGTGTGCTTGTATGTGGCAGATTGACAAAGATATAAAGGCAAAACCCGTTAAGAGGAATAGATAAATATAGACAGCTAGAGAGAAAGCTAGAGAGAATGAATGGATACAGTACTGTGTAAAAGTCAGAGACCACTAATTTAATGTCCAGTAAAAACAGCCATTAACACCGAACACAGAAGGCTTAACAACTAAATATATAATAAATGAAAAATATAATAAATAGTCATTCAGTTTTGGAATTTCTTGTTTTTTCCACTTATTTTCTTTATTCTGTTCGTTTATTCTGTTGTCTTCCGTATTCGAGTTGATTATTTTATATCTAATCTGCTCAGAAGTATCTCCTGAAAAATTATCTTGTATTATGACTGGAATTGAAATAAATAAAAGGTGGCCTCTGATGTTTGTACAGAATTGTACATTTATTTAACTGATTATTATTGATGTAGGGACATGTCAGTTTTACTAGCTCTGTTGCAGTTGCTCTACTTTCTTGGATAATGGCCCTAAATTTACAGCCAAGCGCTATTCTTTACCTCCACATTCATCTTCATCGTGTCCGCCGGTCCTCAGTGCTGCCATTTCTGTGTCTCACTTCCCACACAGTGCTATAAAAAAATGCACACCGTGAACATTTCTAACTGGGTTACTGTATCTGCTGGTCTGGGCATGGTGTGTGTTTGTTATATGGTGTATTTTCAGGGCAGTTCCTTTTGGAAATCTCACAACACTACACCTGTGCACTTCTTGCTTCAGTCTGCACTGTATTTCTGTTCTTTTCACATAGTTTTGCATTGCTAGTGCTGTTTTTTTTTTTCTAGTGGATCCCACCAACTGGCTGAGCAGGTCATTTTGACCAGATTGTCAGACTGTAAGATAGTGAGTGATTCTGGTTTTGTGTGTTATGGCTCATCTGGAGGACTCAGCCTTGAGTTTCCAGACGATCTGGAGCCATACAGAAACAACAGACTTGGCAGAATAACAGAAAAAGAGAAAAAGGTCCTTTTTTTTTTTTGAGTGGTGTGGAGGGTGTTTTGGAGGCAGATGAAGGCCACAAACATCATCAGAGGACACCTCTTAATAAGTTAATTATAAAATGCAGGGGTGTTAGTCATGTTTGTTTACTGTATGATTATTGTTATTGTCAATTTACGCCTGTCATTTTAATAAACAACACCAATTAAAATGTTTGCTCATCTGTCATTTCCCCTAAGTGCTGTTAAACAATTTGAAGACGGTTTGAAAACTTTGTATGTTCCAGTATTTAACTGTCTATATTTGTGTGTTTGCAGTTCAAGAGGATGTTGAACAGAGAGCTGACCCACCTGTCCGAGATGAGCCGCTCTGGAAACCAGGTGTCCGAGTTCATCTCCAACACTTTCTTAGGTAAGTGAAAGGAAACCCAAATATGTTATGTATTTGACCGGCAAAACAATGAACCAAATCTTTCATTGTTGATGAAAACAGTTTGGATTCAGAGTCAGCTTTTGCTTTTGTATGCTAATGAATCAAACTGTATGCATAGGGGGTCCTGATCATAGATGTTTAATGCATCTCAGAATTATGATTGACCATTTGTCATCACCCAGTGTGGACCATTAGATCTAAACGTCAAGGCCATTAGGAGTATAATTACAAGCATAATGTTTTTGTGATGTGATTTTGCATAGAAAGTTCTTCTAAAACTTTATTACCAGTGAGTCACATATTTGGTTGCTAGAATAAGCACTGTGTTATCAACACTGCTGTTTAGCAGGATTCAGTGTTAGCAGTTATTATTTTTTCCATGTCACGTAAAAAACTCAACAAATAAATATAATATCATATTTTTTAGCACTTAGTGTTTTTAATGTGTTTACCTTTTTGCAGCTTCCAGTCTTTTTAGGAGATTTGCGTTTAGTTTTTCCACACCTCCAAAGTTCAGTCTTAGAAGTTGGTTACATTTTCTGATTCTCACAATCCAAGTAATCCAAAACACATCCAGTGACGTTGAGGTCTGGACTCATGGTCAGTCCATTGACTGGCATGGTCAGTCCATTGTTCTGAGAAGAGCAGTAGCTTTTTTGTTTTAATTTGCAGATGTTCTGCTTTTTATAAAAATATCTTATAATTCCTTTTCTCAGTAACGGATTCTTGACAGCTGCACATCCTTTCAGACTCAAAGTGCTGAGTTGTCTGTTCACAGTGGAAGGATGGACAGAAACACCAGGGAATTTTAAAATAATCTAAAATAAGAGAGAAGCTTGATGTTCTTCTGTTTCTCAAAGATGAAAGCTTTAAGTGCTGTTTATCTCATTCGGACAGTTTTGTGTATCTTTTAATCATTTTTTGAATTCCTGCTTGAAGACCCCTGTTTTGAATTTCCTTATGTAAGTGGATTATTTAATATATTTATTGTTTGTTTGTTCTCTCAGAAATATCTCCTGAAAAATGATAAACATGTACTTAATAGCTTTTTTGGCTGAACTAAAATAAATTATGGGTGGTGTCTCTGAAATTTGCACGATATTAGTCAAGCTTGAACAAAACGTTTTTACTCTGTACCCTTACAGAAATACTTGACAGCCGAGTTTCTCAAATGCTTTGATGTGAGCTGCTTTGACTTCCAGACTCTTGTTCTTAAATGCTATCATATTTCCCTTGTGTGTGTGTGTGTGTGTGTGTGTGTGTGTGTGTGTGTGTGTGTGTGTGTGTGTGTGTGTGAACAGACAAACAGCATGAGGTGGAGATGCCGTCTCCTCAGACACAAAAGGACAAGGAGAAGAAGAAGAGGCCAATGTCCCAAATTAGCGGTGTGAAGAAGCTGACACACAGCTCCAGCCTCTCCAACTCAAACATCCCTCGCTTTGGAGTCAAGACTGACACAGAGGAAGCACTGGCTAAGGTACGTGTGCCACTGAGGAGAGAAATGAGGAATTTTGTGGAGCAGTGATGTTCTGCTGAATTGAGTCGTCTATCCTTATGGCAAAATCAAGCACCATTGCTTTGCCACTCAAGTCACTTTAAATGTATATTATCTCTATGTCTTGTGTATATTGCGTCTGTATTTTGTGTATATTTCACTATATTTTGTGCCTAATTTCTCTAGATTTTGTGTATATTTTATATATATATATAATTTAGATTTTTTAAAAGTATATTTTACTGTACGTATTTACTGCAAATGACAAATAAACTTGAAACTAACTTGCCTAAATACTGTCATACTGTCAGCTGAACTGTCTGTTATCTCTTTTATGGTCTAATTAAGATCAATAACAGGTTTTCCATCAAAGAGGTGGTCAGTTTCTCTTCCAACAGTGAAACCAGATGAAAAGACAAAGGAGACTCTAGTTTTAGTCACCTGCTGTTTAGATATTTCTCCTGAGCAAAAGACCCCTGTAATCTCATGTCTCTCCTCTTGAGTCATCTTAGTAAAGTCACACATGGTGCTCAGATTTTCCAAGATAATAATACGCACCTAAACTAAAGACTGTATTTCTCACTAAGCCCATAAGGTTGTTAGCATTTTTAATGGGCCAGAATGCTCTCTAATGCTTTTATTGTTTATTGTTATTAATGTTGTCTTGTAAAATTTGATCTGAGCTAAACTTGATATATAAAAGAAACAGTGATGTTCAGAATTTACTGTCCTGTTGTGTTCGCCAGTACGGAACAGTAATAACGTTCCCAGGCAAAACTGACCCGATGCAGATCCGAAAGTAGTTAAAAATAGGTTTTCTCCATAAACATCTTTCACTCTATATCAATATAATCAAAATAATATAAGTTTAATGTAATCAAACTTTTTAACCTCTACAAATCATGCTTTACTTATGCTATTTCTCTTGTTTCTCAGAAAAAAAAATTTGTATGTTTTTTCATCTTTACATTGGCAAAAACTACATATTTAACACATTTGTTCATTTATTGATATTTAGACTTTTTCAACATTTTTGATGTTTTCTGTTATAGGGGCATGTTGATTATTACAAACAGAACATCACTTCTGCTCGCACTTCTGCTTCAAGTCAAACTGACCCTTTCAATTCATATCACACTAAATAAGCAGTCATATAATATTAAATCAACTAAATAAATAAACAAAAATATCATATTTTTGTCTAATGCTAGTAAGTAATTTTGACAGAATCTCCTGAGCCATCAAAGCTTTCATTTCATCAAAGAATATTTTTCTTTAAAAATAAGTCTTTGCTAGCTCAGAAGGCAGTGTTGATTTTCTTAAAATTCCTTAGGAGAAATAGCAGTAGACAAAAAGGAGACGTGAGATACAGGAGACATTAAAGGAGCGATGAGAGTTTAGTTGCAGAAAAACTTGAGTGAAACTTTTATTATTTTCATTATATTCTGAATACAATCTGTGACTATTGAGATCTCTTCTAAAATTCAGTAGGAGACATCTGTGATTACTGGAGGAGACTCAGGAGAAACATTTGAGCAGCAGAAGAATTAAGCTGAAGTCTCTTTTGTCTTTCCATTTGATCTCATTGTTGTCTAGGAGAAACTATAGAGATATTATGTAGTTATCTTTTAGATTTTTCATGTTGGTGGATGTTAGCAGAAACATTGTGTCTGACCACTTTTATTTCCTACATAAATATATGGGTTTTTTTTTCATGTTTTCAGGCGTTTTCTGTCTGCATTGCACACCTTACTGTTTCACTATGTTAAACATTGCGTCTTAAAACATCACATTTCCTTTTTCATTTCAGGAGCTTGAAGATGTGAACAAATGGGGCCTTAATGTTTTCAAAGTCACAGAGTTCTCTGGCAACAGACCTTTAACAGTTATGATGTACACAATATTCCAGGTACTTTTATTTATTCATATCAGTTTCTCAGTGTGGATAGCTTTAGTGTTAATTTCTGCTTTTCTCTTAGTGGTTTGTTCATACACCATCTGTTTTTTTTCTCTGTCCACAGGAGAGAGACTTATTAAAAACATTTAAAATTCCACTCGATACCTTTATAACATATCTGATGACTTTAGAAGACCATTATCATAGTGATGTTGCCTATCACAACAACATCCATGCTGCCGATGTCACTCAGTCCACTCATGTGCTGCTATCCAGTCCAGCTCTCGAGGTACGATCCATTAGGCCACTTTGGAATGTAGATGTACATTGTCTTCAGCAGAGTTCTCTAGTTCTAGAAGCTCCTGTAGGGACGAGCACCATAAGGCACATTTTAGGTCCACATTATATTTGTTCACCATGTACTTTGTCCTCATCTAACATTGTATTTTGATATTTGTAGTTAAAGTTTAGGGTCCATAAATTGTTCTTACTTAAAAAATTAAGATTATTCAGTAATATTAATGGTGCTGAGGCACCAAGATGCCCGTGTGTATGTACTTGTGGAATGTTAGTTTAGGATCTTTCCTTCTCTGATTTATCTGATTCAGTTCATCATCTTATTATTGCACCTTTAATGAATTCAGAAAGTTAGAAATGGAACAAATTTGAAGTATTCTGGTTCTCTGCAATTGGAGAAAATGCATTTGCTGTGTGTCTTTTAAGTAATATTGCTTAAATAGGCCAATTCCACAAGGAAGTGCAATGAACTTATTTACACTGCTTAATGCACTGATGTGTTTAGCACTTGTAAGTCAGATTCATTAAATAGATTTCAGTTCTTGGGCATAAGCAAATAATGTGGTGAACTAACATGTTTTTCTTTTGTTCCTCTACCGTTTCCCTGTAATAGGCTGTTTTTACAGATCTGGAGATTCTTGCTGCCATTTTTGCCAGTGCGATTCATGATGTTGATCATCCTGGTGTCTCCAACCAGTTCCTCATTAACACTAGTAAGTCTCTTGAGCTACTTTCTCAGCAGCATAGCACATCTCGCTGACAGAGTGAGAACTTGCTTATCAGTCAATATAATGTCACCATGACCCAATATCTATTTGTGTCTCTATTTCTCTCCCCAAAAATAAACTCTGGAGTGCCATTCTTAAAAGATGTGTTCTAAAAATGCGACTCTGCAATGTTCTGCGCTTTTCATGGCCTCCAGAAATCATTTCCTGCACCACTATATCATCTGAAATATCAGACAGCCTAAGGCAGTGATCAGTACTGAGTTAAGCTGGTGACGAAACGACACAGACATGCTTTTGATACATGTGATAGTGGACAGTGATGAGGTCATTGGAAATGAGTTGTGCTCATGTGTCTTGCCATCACGTGTGGCTAGGTACCTCTGTGTCTGATAGAGCACAATGGATCGATCAGTGGTACTCTGGACAGCAGGGGTCAGAGGGGAAGGAACCTGTAGAATTGTGATTGAACACCAGCTTCTGCAGTTTGTAGTGAGGGCATGAGGTCATTGGAGTCAGACTCAATGTGAAATAACAAACTATCTTTAACATAAATAGCATGGTGTGGAATCAGTCCAGGGAATCACTAATGAATACGAAGGAAAGCTTTCCTGTTTTGGCAGTAAAATTTCTAACGACTAAACTTGAAATAAAGTACTAAAGCAAGTAGGGATGCACCGATGTGGGAATACCTTGGCCAGTTACGATATCCGATATTTTTCATGTACACATCTGCCAATACTGATACCGATGGTCATACATGGACATTCAAAAAATGTTTATTCATCTTGATTAGCTTTATTCACCTTAATTAACATTAGAGAGAAATATAACATTTATTTATTAACCTTTATTTAGGCTAAAAATGCAGCTAAGTAAATAATATGCTTAAATTTTAGCACAGTAACCCAGCATTATCATTAAATATTAAGCTCTTATGGTATACAGTAATTACATCATCATATATCTGTCAAATTTAAATCTGTTCGATGACAATGATTTTATTAAGGCAGATATCTGTCTTTACCGATATTATTCCAATATCACTGTGCATCGCTTAATACATGGTTGTTAATGTTGAAAAATCTAAAATATAGAAAATGTAAAGGGAAAATATTAATTACTCTTTTCCCTCCCCTTGTCTTCATATCAGACTCTGAGCTGGCTCTTATGTATAATGACTCATCTGTGTTGGAGAACCATCACCTGGCAGTAGGATTTAAGCTGCTGCAGGAGGAAAACTGTGACATCTTCCAGAATCTCACGAAGAAACAGAGACAGTCGCTGCGCAAGATGGTCATTGACATTGTGAGTTCCATGCAATTCATTTAAACTATAAATGTATTGTTATTGTTACTGTGCGTACTGTGATTGTGTTTTATTCACAATTCTGTAATCTCTGCAGGTTCTGGCTACAGACATGTCAAAACACATGAATTTGCTAGCAGATCTAAAAACGATGGTGGAGACCAAAAAAGTGACCAGCTCTGGAGTTCTACTGCTGGACAATTACTCCGACAGGATACAGGTTAGTCATCCACATAACGTGCAGGAGAATCCTGTTAAGAGTACAGGCCTTGCGAAGACTAATATATTTGTCATTTTTTGAGATGATGAGAGCTAGAAAATCAGTTTAATGATTTATCATAATTTTTTATGAGAAGATTTTATCATAAAAATAGTAAGTTCCCAGTAAGTTGGGGAGCTCTGAGATCAAGATTAAATGGGACACAGTAAAAAAATAAAAGTTTTTGTTTGTTGCAGGTGCTGCAGAACATGGTGCACTGTGCTGACCTCAGTAACCCTACAAAGCCCCTGCAGCTGTACCGTCAGTGGACAGACCGCATTATGGAGGAGTTTTTCAGCCAGGGTGACCGGGAAAGGGAGCGGGGTATGGAGATCAGCCCCATGTGTGACAAACACAACGCTTCAGTAGAGAAGTCCCAGGTACGTGTGCTCTGATCTGGGTGGATGGCTCGGTAATACTGAACATGGGTAACTGGATGAACAACAGAATGTAAACAGTTCAAATGTATTTTCAGGGTATTTCATGTACTGTACCTCTAATAAAAGAATTTCTATTTGCATTAAATCTCGTTGTTTTCCAAGCACTTATTGAATAATATGCCTAAAAGTGTAATAAAAGTCATAGAGTTTTATAGCTGAATAAATAAGTTGTATGAGTGTAAATCTCTGACCTCAGAATGATGCTTGAATATGATTCGTTACAAACCATTCAATGCATCCTGAAATTGTAAATTTCAATGCAGTTCAATTAAACACACACACACACACACACACACATTTTCTAAGCCGATTATGCTTCTGGGTCATGGTAAATTGAAATATTTAAGCACAACTGTCAAAACAAAAGCTCGTATTTCCAAAATACTAACTTCATTGGAGAATGGCAAAGCATTGTTGGTTTTAAATGTACATTAATGCTACAATATTTTTTTTACAGAATTTTGGATATTTTCTATTGGTCCATTGATTAATGGTGTTTTTAAATTATGTAAAAAAAAAAAAAACTACAAACAACCAAAATTGAATTTTTCTGTGTATGTACTGAGTAATAGTAAAATCAGTGCCACCTTATATGTACAATCCAAAATTGATCCATTTGAATTACCACTTCCAGATCGATGTATCACAGTATTTCAGTGCATTTTTAGTAATGTATTAAATTCCATGCACTGGCCTGTGATTCGAGGCTTCCTTAACTCACTTTGATAAGAATATCTCAGCCAATAGCCTTAGGATGTAATAAAAGTCATGGAACTTAAGAGGTTAATCATTTTTGCTGCTGACTCCTAGGTGGGCTTCATCGACTACATCGTCCATCCCTTGTGGGAAACGTGGGCTGACCTGGTTCACCCGGATGCCCAGGACATCCTGGACACACTGGAGGACAACAGGGAGTGGTATCAGAGCACCATCCCCCAAAGCCCTTCGCCTGCCCTGGACACCAGCGCTGAGGGCCGCCGCACCGCAGGTCAGGACAAGTTCCAGTTCGAGCTGACGCTGGAGGAGGATGGAGAGTCAGACACGGAGAAGGACAGCGGCAGCCCTCCGGACGAGGAAGACGAGGACGAGGAAGAGGAGGAGGAGGACGAGGAGGAGAACAGCTGCAGTGACTCTAAAACCCTTTGCACACAGGACTCGGAGTGTACCGAGATCCCTCTGGACGAACAGGTGGCAGAGGGAGAGGAGGTGGAAGAGGAACAGAGGGAGGAGGAAGAAGAGGGTGAAATATCAGAACGCTGCGTTTTAGAGGAGGAAGAGGAAGAGGAAGAGGAGGAGGAGGAGCAAGAGCAGGACACTGCCAATACGTAACACAGTATGAGATAGCACCTGGACTTCTTTTATACTAGAGATGAGAGCCACTTATTTATGGTTAAGCTGTAGGGTTTCTTTTGTTTTTAACATTGTTTTGTTTTGTTTTGTTTTGTTTTTTTGTGGTCTATGTTATGTACTGTACATCCTTGTCCAAAAGTGTACATTCATTTTGCTCATCATCGTGATCTCTTTTTGCTGTTTTTACTTTTCATTTTCTGAAATTTCAGTCATCACTAGTGCCGTTTGAACCATTTTTGCACTCAGGAAAGTCTTTTCCACTCACTCAGTCACTCACAAAAGAGACAGACAAAAGACTTGCATTCATCTTTCATTACATTTTTTAAGTACTGTCGATTGTCAGTGTTTCAGTATTGTTGACTGAAACAGTTTTATAGTATTTGAAAGAGTGATTAATGTAGATTCCAGGATAGTTTGCAAAAAAAAGCAACCTTACCATCAAACCATTTGTTTTCTCACCACATTTGATTTGATGGACGCTTGATTGCATGGAGACACATGCGGCTGGTAGACGTTTACTACTCACTCTGACGGTTATTTCTTCCTTTAAGTCTTTCAAATTCTTTCTGTGTTCTGTGATTTTGAGTGTTTGAATCATGCAGCACATAGCGTAGATTGACTCATTACCAAAGCGAATAGAAATGACTCACGGCACAAGCAAATCAAGCTGAAAAACTTGCAGTCGGTAACTGCCAAAGATTTTTTGGAGTCAGTGGCACATGGTGTAAGTAGAAACTCTTTTTTTCATTACTTAATGGAAAACGTTCTCTGTTTGGTTATTTTTTATTTTTTTTATTTTTTAACTGTCCCTACCCTTTTTAAAATGTCTCATTTTCTTATAAAATGTTTTTCAGCATTGCTTAAACCAGCCTTAAAGATTTTGTTGCCTGGCAAAAATGTGAACTCAGTTTTTGCAGTGGATTAAAACAGAGTCTTGCTGCACCTCCAGACCTCCAGTGATGTAAAACTATAAAGTGCTCACAAATAGAATGATAGTGCTTTGCAAGCTCATGTTGTTAGATCTTTTGGCAGGCATAAATGTCCTCTTTTGGCTCTTTTTTGTTTTAGAAATCACTGGTGCCAAGACACACTATCCATATGATTATATAGACCCGTATAACCAGCTTCTGTCCCAGATTTTTCCTCCGGTTTATCTTTATTTAAACCTATCCGTCAGTATTCTCAAAGAAACCGGGGGGTGGGGCAGTTGAGCCAACAACACAAATCAGAAGCATATTTAAACACTACAACAAAACAAAGACGTCTCAGCTCAAATCAGCAGGACGGTTTGGTAGCTGGTTGTACGAGGCTAAGACTAAAGGCTAGTAAGTCAGAATGCGTATATGTATGTGTTAAAGAGTCTCTGTGTCTCAGTTTTTGTTCTTTACCCCTGAATCTGTTTTAAAATGCTTATAGGACAATCAGCTTTACTGTAAAGCCTCGTTAAAGGTCTGCTAGATCTACTGTAATCTTTATTTTGCTGCGCACATTCTTTATGTGACCCGTCGTCTTCACTTTGCCAAACTTTTGCACTCATTTGGATTTGAGCAGTGTTGTACACATCTCTGCCGAACGATCTGCTGCACCAGTATACCTGTTAAAGCTTTTTTTTTTTTTTGGCCATTATGATACTATTTATTATTTTGGTAACATTTCAGTGTATGGGACATCATAATGTCTTTGTAATGTGCTTTACAAGCCAGTAGTCGGCTATTAATTAGCTGTTTATTACTACTTTATTACGCAGTAACTAGTGCAAATTAAACCTTTTACAGAGCACTTTAATTTGTGTATCATACATCGTAATCTTTTGCATAGTATTTTAGATGTCCAATATTATGCCCTTATTAAGCTTTATCAAACCAATAGCTGGTAATGTATCCCGCCAATAACTACTAATTAACTGGCTGCCTATTACTATGTTATTAAGCATTAACTTTGGTGAATTAAGCATGCCCCCTATGCCTTATTTAGCCTTATTGAGACCAAGTAAAGGCCAAGGAAAACTAAAGATTGAAAATTTCTTGATTGGTTCTCATGTATTATAGTAGACATCGTTATTATAAATAAATAAATAATAAGTCTATCAACCCTTCTTACTTTTGGAAGTAATGGCTAATTACCATTGATGGTTAATTACCAACACTGGCCTGATGAGGCTTATTCAGAGCTCTGGAAATGCTTAATTCACTCTAATTACTGGTTAACAGTGTAGTAATTATCATCCACTGGTTTATTAAGGCTTAATAAGCACCATATAAGGGCTTTAATGTCCCCTTATACCAAAGTGTTACCATTATGTCTTGTATTTGGGTCTTGTTGATGTGCTTGTAGCATATTGAAGTATTTTAGTCAAACTGTAGCTTCAGAATTGCAGGCTTATGAGTGAGTGAGCATACCTAAGAGTAATTTGATTATGTATGCAGTTATTATTTGTAATCTAATGACAGATGGAATCCCTGCCTTTTGAAACGGTCCTTGCTTCGTCTTGTTTTTTCCTCATTGCCAAGCTTCTTTCTCCCCGCTTCATTCATTCTCACCCAGTCACCTTATTTTTAGTGGTTCATCATTTCTCTCTGTTTACAAACATGTATTTATTGTGCTGTACAGTACATATTGTTGTTCTTACCATGTTGTAAATGATTATATCATCCCTAATGGTGATGGTGTTGCTGTATTATGGAACTCTTATTGAGAGAATGTTTATTACTCTTATTCAGTATCTAAACAAACCCATTTATAAAACATCTCCTAAGAGATTGTTTTTGTGTGGAAGAACGGTGGAGAAATCCAAAATTGTTGTCTTTTTTTTTTTTCTTTCTTTAACGTGAACAGCAGTCCCTTGGCCCGAGGGTTGTGCCTTAAAGAACCTTTTCATTTAGATTTTTTATCTTCTTGCTGCACTAGAAAAAACTACTGGCTGGAAATTGATTTTTTTTATTAGTTTTTTTCCTTCATTTAAATGTGAGGGATAAATATTCCAATTAAGAACAGATCATATGTGTAGATGCAAGTTGTGGACCTCATGTTAGTGACTGAAACAGGCCAGTATGAGGGGCATTGAGGGGGTTAGTGTCTGAACGTGTCTTGTGCTACAGACTTCAGACTGTAATGCTCCAAATATGTGTGCATTTCTTTTTTAACCTGGGATGTTTATGCAAGCTGTCGATGTGATTTTGAGCTGTTCATAAGAGACAGTGAACGTGGGCCAAAGCAGAACTGAAAAGATCTAGCTCGGTGTGAACTGTTTTATGTTTGGACTGTAAGGAAAGACCAGGTTTGACTGCCTGTCTAAATGCAGATGTCTCGGCCTGTGTTGCATTAGTTTGACTGAAGAGAATCATGCTAGACCATCACTATCTACACTGTCTTTGCTGGCATCTGTGCAACATGCAATATGGAGAAAAAAAACCATTTCCATTGGGGACAGTAGTTTTTTTTTATTTTGGGTAAAGGGATGGAATGTCTTTATGAACTCCAATCTTGCGGTGGAGACGAATTTCGACACATATACTGTAGATTCCTAATTGCCCTAAATGGATAGAATCGGTGGCTCTTTTCCTTTTCATGTCATCTTTTTACATCATCAGAAGAATTATTTAGGGATAACTATTTTTTGTTATGTGACTTGAATGCCAACTTGTCTGGTGGTTTCACAAGACAATGTAGTTGTTTAATGGATTCTTTATTTATGGCAGTCTATTGGATAGAGCTGTAGAAAATAAACCTTCTGTAAGAAAAGAAAAAAAAAGATAAAATCAAATAAAAATGTTTTATATGCACCAGAATAAACAAAAGCATGGGTTGACTCTGTCTACCTGTTTGCCTCTTATTTTGCCTCTAATTTCATTGTCGCTGCTTTAAGGGGGTAGCATGGTGGCGCAGTGGGTCGAGCTGTTGGCTCACAGCAAAAAGGGCCTGGGTTTGATTCCCTGGCCAGGTGACCAGGGTTCTTTCCTTCTGCAATCCAAAGACAGGCACCCAAGCCAATAGGACATGCTTAAGCCCACCGTAGGTGTTTGTGTCCACAGATGTATATGTGTGCCCCACATTGGACTGGCATCCTGTCCAGGATGTTCCCTGCCTTCTGCCCAATGACTGCTGGGATAGACAACCCACAACCCAGGGTAAGGTAGAAAATGTGTGTGTGCGCACTTAAAGGGGAATTCTACTGATTTTCCATTTAGAGTGAATGAGATTCCAACACTTACAAAAAACAAGTTTCAAGGCCACATTTATTTATCGGTTCTTATAACTTATACAATATATACTAGGGCACACAAAGTAACCAGTCAACTAATCAGTGAATGCAAAACAGAGCTTGTTCAATAAGTTAAACAAAGGCTGAACAACTATATACATATACATTAGGTAGAAAGAGCACACAGATTCAGTTCCCCTGAGACAAGCGGGAATAAATACAGCTGATTTCAGCTCATGGCTTCTTCTCTAAAATGACACATAAAGGATATTGCACAGTTTAGGAGATTACTGGGATTACATAAACCTCAATGCATAAGGCCTATACAATGACATAATGGCTTTATCAGACAGGTAACTTTGACACTGATATTTTGGCACAACTTCACTGTACCCTACAGTTAGCAGTTAGGTTTTCCAGAGAGAAAGCTAAACTGAGGACTCCACGCTGATGACTGGAGTCCAGGTTTATATTTAGCCTCTGTGAGGAAAATCGGCCCTAATATTTTTCAGAATTAAGAGATCATCTAACTTGCCTACAGTTTGGCCTGGGGCTTGGTGATGTCTTCAAATACAGGAGCTTGGCAACAGCACAGGAGCCACAAATGCACATGACCTGCGTGAGTAACGCTAGCAGCTACAGTCGGACTGCTGAGGAGGCATCGGGTTGTCGGTCAGTCTGGTTGTGGGAGTTCCCGTGGTTACAGCAGGGTCCGTCTGAAGGCTGTCAGCCATTTTAGCACAGATGATGTCCACCAAACGTTCAAAGGTCTGCTTGACATTGATGTTGTCCTTGGCACTCGTCTCAAAGAACTCGAAACCTTTAAAGAAAAGTAGTTTTTATTCTCTCAGTGTTACTATGGCGACCAACAGATTAGAACTTTGGAAGTGCATGTTTATCAGACTTCACAGATGAAATTATTTGGACAGGGCAAATGTTGCAGATATATGTCTGGAATGTCTCCACAGGATATTTGTTTTATATATATATTATTACAGAGAGCTCAATTTATGCATTGATACCACAGCAAACTAATATCCATGTGGAATAGTTTCTACTGCTCACAAGAAGTCGTCGTCTTAACATTGATCATAATTTCTCTTATCCTAAATATGTAACCTTGCTGTAGTGAATGCAGAGTCCTCCATAGCAACATTATTATTATTATTAGCTGGGAATGTACAGCCAATCATCTAAATCACCATGTAAATCCAAATTACAGGGGTAAATTTCTGTCATAGACTATTACAAAGTTTAATGTTCAGCACTGTACATTGTAAGGTCAACGCTTACTGACATGATTTGGGCAGCAGAGAATAGTCACTGTTGTAAGAACAAAACCTTGTATTACCAACATTATAACTTTACAGAAGTCAATGGAACCAGACTTCATTTCATCATTCATCATGTAATTCACACAGAGCAACAGGCATCAAATTATGTCAAAAACTGAAAAACGACAAAAAAGGAGATCTGAGGTTTTGTCCTGACAGCTCTGAAGTGCTTATTAGAGTGTCTCCATACTTAATTCTAAAGAGTTTTGAAAATAACTGCATAACACTGAGCCCTGCTGGTGACGTCCTGTATCAATAAAAACAATGGCCACCACTTAGTAAGACATGGGCACAAGATAATAAAGTCATGGCCTCATCTTATTAAGGTGTGGGAATGAGATCCTAATGCGGTGGCCACGACTTAGTAAGGTGTGGGAAAGAGACTATTAAGCCTTGACCATAGCTTAATAAGGCATGAACTCGTTCCCATGCCTTACTAAGTCGTGGCTATGACCACATCTTTCTAAGTCGCAGCCACGCATTAGGATTTCGTTCCAATACATTAATACAGCATGGCCCAGCATTAGTTTTACTTACAGAGGAAGTCACCCGCAGGGCTCCGCAGCATAATTCATTCAGTGAGACGTGAATAAAGTCATGTTTGACATGAAATGGCCGTTTGTAGAGAGAGAGATCAGCTCCGATTCCTTTGTAGAGGTGATGATATTAACCAGGGGTTGCAATGTCTGCCATGAAAATACAGTGATTGTATTTATTATCTAAAACAAACTGCATGTATCTTCTGGATTTTTGGCTTGTAAAGGTAAAACAGCAGCAAATAAGGGGAAAAGGCATTTTCTTCAGAGACATTTTCTTCAGATGCACCTTTAATCATTAATGATTTAGATAAACACATTTAAGACCAAAAACTTCTCGAAACTATAATAAAACAATATCTGTTCCTGTAGATCTTTTTATAGTAGGTAAACACCCCTGCAAAGTTTAAATATATGGGAATGTGCAGTCTGTAAAAAGTTATGCGAGTGCAGATGGGAGTAATAACGTTGCTGCACCTCCTCATGAAAAATGAATCCAGTCCAAACAGTTTTTTAGGCTGCTAAAGTAGAAAAGGTTTTTCCCCTCGCATCTTTATGTCTGTGCTCAATTGGACAACTTGGAGCTGATTCTAGATCAGCTTTCTGCCTCTGACAGGCCTAATATATTTGAGTTCTTCCATTTCTACTGCACTCCCACTGCATTTCTCTCACTTCAGAGCCCCTTTTGTCCCAGATACCAAACACACACACACACACACACACACACACACACACACACACACACACACACACACACACACACACACACATCAGGAGCGTCTCTCACCCAGCTGTTCTGCCAGCAGTCTTCCATTGTCCACAGAGACTATCCTCTCCTCCTCCATGTCACATTTGTTTCCAACCAGGATCACCTGGGCATTGTCCCAAGAGTAGGTCTTAATCTGAGTTGACCTGAGAGGACACACGGCAGACATTCAGAACCCATCAGCAGACACTAAACAGACAAGTCTCCTTATGATACTCACCACTTTATCAAGAGACTTGAGCATATCATATAAATACATAAAAATATTTATATAAAAATATAAACACTTTACCCTGCACACAAATCACCCTTTAAGCACAATTCCTCACTGTGCATAACTATAACCTACATATCATTTTCACAGCAGTTACTAAATAACTGAAAATCTCAAAATGAATAAGCTGCAAATCTGCATCAAAATAAACCATTCTAACATGGCACAAGCACAGAAAAACTGCCCTTTCTGTCTGAGCGGCATTTGTAACTGCCAACTCCTGCTTCGTTCTGACCTCCCAATCCACACTTTTTCTCTCTTGGCATTCCTTAATTGTGCTCCTCTGCTGTGGGGAGATAAGACTACAGCTCAGTGTAAACACAACACAGCTTGAAACGGGTGTGTCTGCTTCAGCTACCAAAACGTCCCCTAATTCTCAGCTCAATCATAAGGAGACTTGCACACAGCCCCTGAGGACGGCACCAGCATCCTGAAAGTCCTAAGTCCCAAAAGCATACATCTTCCATCCTCAAGCAGATGAAGAGTAAGGCTGCATAATAAATACACAGCTATGCCTTGTGATAGTCACCTTTTAACAGTGTGAACGTTGCTAACATACAGACCCTTATGATAGCAGCGTTCACACTGATAAAAGCTAGCTGTAGCAAATTAACTGTCAAAAACATAAAAATGACTACAGATACTAGAAATGTTCCAAATATTTTCTGGCAGAGGTTGCACAATCAGATTACACAGGTAAAGTTACGTTCAACCGGGAGTTACTATAGTAACCGCAGTGTTAGGCGTTATTGGCTAAAGTGGGTAGAAATCGGCTGACACATGATGCAAACACTTAGTATTTGGTAAAGTCATACTGTGGCTATCAAAGGTGTCAAGCAATGTGAGCATTTGTGGGGCGAGCAAGATTAAAACTATATGCAGCAAGAATGTAATTTACGTGCACACACAGATACCCAATCACAGTGGAGGTAAAGAGAGAGAGAGAGGGAACAGCTAACCTGAAAAAACTGCCTCTTCCCATGGAGTCACACCTAAAACAGAAGTGCTGCAACCTCTGAATCTAAATGACTAGCGCTGTACATTCATGCACTAACCTGTATCTAAGTGTAAATAGATTAGAAATGAACAATCCTCCATGCTCAAAGTGCAGACTCATGGTTTACTCCATGTTTATGGGTGGAGCACTCTGCAATCATTCAGTATCCCTCTAATCAAACAATCTTGTTCCCCTCATTATCTTACTGGAATGATGCATACATGTGTACAATATCTACATGCGCTTGTATTATAGACTGCTTTATATCATATATAAATATTATGTAAATTGTCATCGCTTTTTCTGTGTTTTTACAGTTCTTGTTCTACCTTTAAGACTAATAAAATAACTATATGTATACATGATAATACAGTATATATCTCTACCTTATTTTGGATGCAAACTGTAGACTTTTCAGCCCCCTTCAACTCACCAGTCTTGCACAGCAGCAAAAGACTCCTCGTTGGTGATATCATACACGAGGATGAAGCCCATAGCTCCTCTGTAGTAGGCTGTAGTGATGGTCCTGTACCTCTCCTGGCCGGCTGTGTCCTACACAAGAAGTAGCAAAGCTACCATTACTTACATTCAACTGACTTGTTCAATTATGGTCAGCCAAGCAAAGCCTTGAACACAGTTTTACAGCTGAGCAATGGATTTTCCAATGGAACTGAGATTTCTCTAAACAAACAAATTGTCGTGAGAAAGCGGTGCAGGAGGAGGAAAAGTGCACTTATTTTGAAGTATAACATAACATCTTAGATGATGTTAGGCCCAGTTCTATCCATTCACCACTAACCGCTCACACAATGTAAATGACATCTGACATTTTCAAACGATGTAAAAAAAAATTACAAATTAATGTTACATGGTTTCCTAATGACAGCAAAGATATGCAATGAACTAGAAAATGATCTAGACTTTAAAGTGATCCACAAAACTACCCTCTGCATTACTAGTCTCCACAGCCGCAGGCAGTGAGGAAGAAGGTGTGTGTCATGTTTGTTTTGGCACACCTCTCTTTGAAAGCCAGGAAACTGAACTGAGGTACTACAGGACAGTAAAATGAAGAGCTGGTTTCTAGGACATGGATTAACTCCCATCTGAGGCTAAAAAGATACTTGAGAATCACAAGAGAAATCTTGTGTGGGAAATCATACCGAAATAAAACAGCAGCTTCACTAAGACTACAAATCACAATAGACCAGATGGACATGTTGGTAATTGTAATAGGACTGAATGTAGGTCGCCCGTTAAAGACACACTTGTCCATCTTCAGCAGTGAAAATATTAAAAAGCGGACAGATTGCTGTGATCTAACACATGCAGCAGCCTGGATGCTGTGCGGCTGATAACGAGACACAAGGTCTGGAAATGACCATCTGTACGAGATGCTTATCTCTTTTTCCATAAGCCCAGTGTTCATCTCTCCACCTGATATTTTCACAGCCCCACGGCCCCTCTGGCTACAGTTTCTTTACGCCCTTGATTTCTTCATAAGTTTATGTATTCTTGTTGTCTAGTTTTGTATATTTACATATCCATGCTTTAATCTGTTGTTTGCAAAAAAATTTTAATTTTAGAAGAAAATGTGCAGTGTAAACAAACTCATTTATAAATGGATGGATGGATGAATGGAATGGCTGGTGAATGAATGACAGCATGAAAAGTAGTACAGATGGTCGGTCGGTTGGTCGGTCGGTCGGACGGACGGACGGACGGACAAATTAATCAACACATAAAAAGAAAGGTGGACGTACAAAGGATGGATTAAAGACATGGAAAATGGATGGATGAAGAATAAATGGATGAAAGGATAGATGGATACATGTATGTATGAATGAATGGATGGAACAATGAATTATGAGCATAAAACCCAAGTACAGACAGATGAATGGATGGTAGGATGGATGAATGGATGCACAGATAGATGAGTGGATAGACAGATGGGAGGATGGATAAAAGATGAACAGACACACAAAGGTGGGTGGAAAGAAAGATGGATGAAGAATGAATGGATGGAAGGGTAGATGAATAAGTATAGATGGGTGGATGGAATGATTCATGAATGGATGGATGAAAGCATAAAGGAAGTACAAATGAGTGCTTGGATGGATGGATGGGTGGCAGGATGGATGAACAGATGCATATATAGATAGGTGATGGACTGAGGCAAGGACTGAGGATACATACATCAAAGGAAAGGTGGATGACTGGCAGAGACGGAAAGAAGAAGGGATGAAGAATGAATGGAGGAAAGGATGGAGGGAATGATTAATGAATGAGTGAATCAAAAAAGGAAGTAACGCTGGGTGGCAGACAGACAGACAGACAGGTAGACAAAAAAATATTAAAGACTGACAGAGCTGGAAAGAAGGAGGGATGAAGAATGGATGGATGGATGGATGGATGGATAGACAACCACGTTGTTCAATAACGTGTGAGCATTAAGAACAGGTAAAGTGGCCCCACACTTACATCAGCTGCACCTCCTGTAGGCTAAACATTCTCCAGTAATGTGGCTGTGATGCACAGCAGCGCATTAAGGCGTCGTGCTCAGAGCTGCTCACCCAGATCTGCAGTTTGATCCTCTTGTCGTTCTTGTAGACGGTTTTGACTTTAAAGTCGATGCCCACCGTGCTGACGAAGGCCGAGGTGAAGGCGTCGTCCGCGTAGCGGAACAGCAGAGAGGTTTTCCCAACACTGCTGTTCCCGATGATCAACAGCTTGAACATAAAGTCGAAGTTTTGGTCCGAGTTCTCGTTCTGTTTGCCGTCTTGAGTGGCAGCCATCTGCAGGCAGACAGGGGGGAGAGAGACAGAGATTTAGGTTTAGGTAGAACCAATTAGACAAAAAAAGGAGACACTGAAGCCTTATTAACCTGAAATGAATGCTCTTGGTTGAAATGATGAGGATTCTGTGGGGTTTCTAGTACAAGCAACTGACGTTAACTTATCCTTCCATTAGTGTTTGGATAAGACGAGACCCTTTAAACAGACCACACAGCAGCTCTGTAACAGGTAAAGAGGACAGAGACAAGACTTCACCACTCAGGCCCAGCTAAAGCTATGTTAGCCTGCTCAGCTCAGCTCAGCTCAGCTCCTCATTAATTCGCACTAGTTTCATCCAGACGAAGCCTGAGGCGCCAGAATGTAACTGCTGCACCATTTAAGGTGGAACTGGAAAATTCACAGAAGCTGGAGAACAGCAAGCCAACTCCAGACTCGTTTGCAGACTAATCTTTTGTACTTCTCCGGTCGTTACAATGCTGAAGCCTTTACATCGCTACTTTAAAAATACGACATTTCACTTAACTGATTAGTCTGTTTTACTCTTTGCTCCCATTCGACACGCGTTGTGTTTACCTAGTTAGAGGTCTTACCTTTCCGTATAAATCCATCTCTAGACCTTTGCAGATAAAAGGCAGATCTTGCCTTAAACCGTCTGTTTTTGGTCGAGGTGGACGCAGCTTCTGGAATAAACCCTCGGCTAAACGCAACTGATGCTTCGGACGTCACAGCCTTTCTCTCTCCTCCCATTTCCATTCATCCTCATCGGCTCCTGGTTCTGCGCAGTAGCGCTCCGTTTGTCCAGAAGGGGGCAGAGCTGAGCGGAGACGGTGTTCGGCCTCGCTGAAGCAGCCTGGATTTATTATTACAGAAAGCCGTTTTATCTTCAAATCCGGGATTTCATACGTCAGAAATTTAATTTAAACAAGTAAAAATGTTATTAATACTTAAGCCGAATAATACACCAACGCTAATAATACAATTAATAGTAAAGGTATTATTTTGACGTTAAAATTTTAATTCTAACATTAACGTATCAGAAAAATGTCCCTCTTAGAAGGAAATACTGCGCTGTAAGACTTCTGTTTTCATTTTTGAGAATGCATAACGTTTCCTAATCCGCTTTAATATGAGAAATACGAGCATGAATCAAATAGGTACAAATTCTAGTTATTACATGTTATAATTGACTTCCTAGTGAATTGAACTGGTTTCACATGTAAAAAATATTCTTATTGAATTTATGAAAAAAGAAAATCTAACTGAATTTGCACATGATCAGCCTTTTGCTGTTGTAAATAGATGAGATTATTCAGATCGTGGTTTTCCAAATAATTAATGTGGAGATTTTTTTCCACTGGCATCCCAAATATATACGTAGATTTCGTGTTTTTTTATTATAAAACAGAGCACCTGAGCTGTTTCACAGTCCCATTTAAAATGTGGTGGGTATAGGCACATACAACTACAACCAGTAATCAGTGAATAACAAGCGTTAGACTACAGCAGAGGAGTTAGATGTCTCTGAACTACAAATCCCGACGGAGACATTCCTTCTTCGTTCTGATTGGCTGGTCTCTACCCAGCCCACAGACCGTGATGGTCATGGACAGCAGTGTTGTTTTCAGGTAGGTCACGTAGCTGCTGCGTTTGTGGGAAAAAATGCGCTGTATTTTGTAATTTAGTCCGGACTAACTTGCCGTTTGTGGCGCGCAGACCAGTTGAGCAGGAAGCTCCTGTGTCTGTGTGGTGTAATAAACCAGCTGCTTTTATTTTTGTGTTGTAGTTGTCAGTGTCTTTATGTCCCCGACATATTTACATGCACTAACGCCTGTAACTGGTCTGTAACTAGTCTTCTGGTCTGGTTCAGCTTTGCTGGCTCAGTGTTTGGACTGTGTGTGTCGTTAAAATCAAAACTTTTCTAGAACGTGCTTGGCGAGAAAACATGGAGTCTTGGCGCCCCCTCCTGGATTTACAGTAATATTACCAGTACAAGTGCCTTTCCCATCGAGTCTCCTGTCTTCATGAACCCAGTAACCAGCCGGCCCCTGCCGTCCCTGTCTTGCACTTTGCATCCCTACAACCCGATGGGGAATTTCACAGATGTTTTAAAA
The DNA here is from genome assembly GCF_015220715.1 of Pygocentrus nattereri. Taxonomy (NCBI): domain Eukaryota; kingdom Metazoa; phylum Chordata; class Actinopteri; order Characiformes; family Serrasalmidae; genus Pygocentrus; species Pygocentrus nattereri. The sequence continues at coordinate 11,813,114 of NC_051238.1, read as the reverse complement.
TGTGTGCATAATTAAATGATTAAGATCAGGGGGGCACAGCTGCAGTTCTGGAGTTTGAGTCATCTCAGACACACCTGATGACCATCATTTGTTAACTGCCAGGTTTAGTGAGTGTGTTTGAGTAGGGCAGAGAGTGGTTGGGATAGTGTAGTGGTTAACACCTCTGCCTTCTACACTGTAGACTGGGGTTCAATCCCCACCTGAACAAACACCCTACACTATACCAATAAGTCCTTGGGCAAGACTCTCAATGCCGCCTTGGCCTACGTATGTAAAGTGAGCAAGTTGTAAGTCGCTCTGGATAAGAGCGTCAGCCAAAATGCCGTAAATGTAAAGGGTGGCAACGTTGAGGATGGTCTGGATGTTGGGGCAACAGGTGGCTCCACAGCAGAATTAGATTCTTAGGTAAAAATAAAACAAACAATCTTCCCTTGGCAGTAAAATAAAGCTCTGCTGATCATTCTAACAGTTTTAATAATAAATGGTCTTAAATGCTGGAGTTGAGCTATAATTACTAATTCACCGACCTTTAACCCTAGAAGTTGGCTCAGGACTGCTCATCACCATAGCAACGCAGAGATTTAAGACGAATATTGAGAATTTAAAGACCACCAGACTTAATTTATAATCACTCCAACTGGCTTCTTGATACTGTAACGAGAAACTGTTAAACGCAGCTCCGTTCCATCTTAAACGGCACAACAGTGACAGTCTGGCGCCTCAAGCACCATTTAAGGTGGAACGGAAAAATTCGAACCAGAAGCTGGCAGGCAGAATGAGAAGCTGACGAGCCTCGTCAAAACCCGATCATTAGGAGACGTTTTACTAGGAACCATCACTTCTGCGGAGGGTTTCCTGTTGGAGATGCGGGAAAAGCGGCTATAGCTGAGCCTAAAGTTTAAAGCAGGGTAACACAGGTTTAGTAGATTAACACGAACTAAGACATATTTACAGTTTAAAATGGACAAACTATTGTGGCTCCCAAGGTGGTTGTTTTTTGCTGAAAGGACAGACTGGCTCTCCTAAAGCCGATTCCACACCAGACGCGGCGCGGCACGCCGGAACCGCCCCGCTTGGTAGCCGATTTCACACCGGACGCGACACGCGCGCGCTGCGTAGCGGGAGCGGTTGCCGTTTGTGTCGCGTTTTCACGCAATATGACCGTCTGCATAGTCAGTTTTCTTGATATAAACATTAGGTAGCTGAGAAAAAGAGATCAACAATAAGAGATAGCTGCTCTGACCGTTTCTGGCCTGCTCTCCAGGTGATGCCCGTGTGCTCACAACATTAGCGACTCAAGGCAGTGCAGTCAGCCGGTCAAAGACTTGGAGCTACATTTGTTGAGTAGTTATTAGTGCAGATCGCATTTCACAGCACATCGCCGCATTTCTCATCAATACAGGAGCGGCGCGGTTACCGCGTGCTGTGAAAAGGGCTTAACGTTCTGGTTGCCGATCCCTGGAGAGAAACCGCCGAGCTGTGCTGGACACCGGGAGCGTCTAATGTGAAGTGCAGTGCTTGACAACTCTGGTCCTGGAGACCTGCCTCCGTGTGAAATATACAGGGTGACGTCATTTCTTAGTGTAACAGCAGCCCGTTAAACTAACCCAGTTTAGTTTTTCATGGTTTCAGGTTGGAGAAAGGCAGAACGGGCGTTTTGTGTGTGAGGATGCGCTCAGTCAGACACGAGTGCAGCGCCGTGTGCGAAAAAGTTCGATGAAAATGCACCAGCTGAAAAGCAGATTTGGACACGGCACAACAATTCAAAGAGGAAGGCTGTGTGTGAGGGGCAAAGGGGTCCGGACGACCACCGGTATCGGAAGATCTCGTCACTCGGGCTTTGTGAAATCGGTTATAAAATCTACATCCCTCTGAATTTCTAGTTCGGGTTTTGATAAATAAATTCTGTATTGTTCATCATGAAGCCTCTTTAATTTCGTTTGCCTTAGAAATGTAGTTACTCAGATACTCGCATCTCAAACGAGGTCAACTTTTTGGGACACCTTGTTGGTCAAACCAGAACCTACCACACCTGCTTCAGCTAATTAACTTCAGAAGTTCATTATTGGTTGGATGGGGTGCCTGAGAGTAAAAGTATGGGGAGAAGGCAGCAGGTTTGGAACTAAACTTTGTTGGAAGGAAGGTTGGTGTTCACAGTGGTGATGATAGGAACCAGACGTCTGAAAAGCTTAATAGTACACAGCTCCAGTCCTGGAGGGTGGGTATCCAGCAGGGGTTGGTGAGTTATCAGCTGAAACACACCTGATTACACCCATTTGTTAATTGCCAGGTTTAGTGGGTGTGTTTAAGTAGCAAAACGACCAAGCTAAGCTTGACTCTGGCTCTTCAGGACAGGAGCTGTACACTCCTGTTTTAAAGCCTCTAAAAGCTCCCTCACAGAAAGTTCTTACAGGAAATGATTATGAACGCACTGCTTGATGTCTGAGATTAGGGTGGGTGAAAGATAGTGATTTGTGAGGTTTTTACAACACAAAGCCAATGTCAACGAGTCTAGTTTTTTTAAATCCATGAAACAAAACAGTTAACCAAAAGTGGACTTTCTTAGCACAGTGCCAACAAGAGCCAAACTGGTGCGCAGGGTTGAGAGGGTGGGTTTCTGAAGCCTTGCCTTGGTTCCTGTAGTGAGATGATCCGAGGTCAACTGATTTGGATGTTCAGGTAAGTAAACCCATGTGTGTTATGTATGTGGAAACATATTTGTTCAGCAGAATATATAACTTATTCAAGCTGTGTATTGGAAATGATTTTCAGGGGTTGACCATGGAGGACTCTGTTGAAGTCATTCTTCAGGATAATAGGTCCAGATTCTCTCATCACTCTCCAGACAAGCCAATCCTCACGGCTGCCTCAGGAGCTTTGCTAATGAGCTTTTATGGGCTTTGGAGTATTTTCGCACTCCCTGGCTTTCGGAAAGTGCCAATAAATTTGAAGGTATGTGGGTATGCAGGTGGTTTACTCCAAAGCCTTGTCCTCTAAGAGACTCGACACCAGAACTAAAGCATAAATAAATAATTTAAATAAAGGCAGAAAAGCCTACTGTATGTTTGTGTGATTGATGTGTAGAGAGAGCCATGCACTCAAATAAACACAGATGAAGGCCAAGCTTGGGCCCAGTGATGGTTAACCGAGTTACCGTGGGAACAATCCCCAATGACAGTAATGAACAAAAAAGCCTTCATTTTACCACACGTTCAAAAATCTGTCATTCGTGGGCTGTGTTTACATGCAAAGATTTTCGCCAGTCCGATTGAATACAGCCGGATTACAGATTCAGACTGAGGTGTTTATGCTCCCTCTATTCAACAGTCGATGAAAATCTTCGTTTACGTGCCCACTACAAGTAATCCGATGCAAAGTGACGCGCATGCGTGGCGCAGCGCTTAGAGTAAGCGTTACCATGACGACGAACATCACGTGAGGTCCAGTGGGCGTCAGATGAGTTTTCAGTTGACGCGCTTGTGGTTTTAATTGCTTTAAACTGATGTCAGACTCAGAAAAACGCCCTTCACATGTACTTCTAAAGGAAGCGGCGAGAGGAAGACGTCGTACTCTGAGACACAGAAGCTGGCCGTCCGTCCCACCGCCGTCTTTTAAAGCTCAGAGTATGAACTTCGTCTCCTCTGCAGACCAGCTTCTGCTCCGCCATGCTGAACGGGATAAACCTTTCTCTATGAAGCGCCGCGCATGCGCAGAACGGACTTACTCGTCCGATTGGAGTGTAATCGGATTCAGGCGTTTACACGGATACTGTTCCTCTATTTAATGGATTATTTAGATCGGATTCAGGCGTTTACACGGATACTGTTCCTCTATTTAATGGATTATTTAGATCGGATTCAGGCGTTTACACGGTTACTGTTCCTCTATTTAATGGATTATTTAGATCGGTTTCAGGCGTTTACACGGTTACTGTTCCTCTATTTAATGGATTATTTAGATCGGATTCAGGCGTTTACACGGTTACTGTTCCTCTATTTAATGGATTATTTAGATCGGATTCAGGCGTTTACACGGATACTGTTCCTCTATTTAATGGATTATTTAGATCGGATTCAGGCGTTTACACGGATACTGTTCCTCTATTTAATGGATTATTTAGATCGGATTCAGGCGTTTACACGGTTACTGTTCCTCTATTTAATGGATTATTTAGATCGGATTCAGGCGTTTACACGGTTACTGTTCCTCTATTTAATGGATTATTTAGATCGGTTTCAGGCGTTTACACGGTTACTGTTCCTCTATTTAATGGATTATTTAGATCGGATTCAGGCGTTTACACGGTTACTGTTCCTCTATTTAATGGATTATTTAGATCGGATTCAGGCGTTTACACGGATACTGTTCCTCTATTTAATGGATTATTTAGATCGGATTCAGGCGTTTACACGGTTACTGTTCCTCTATTTAATGGATTATTTAGATCGGATTCAGGCGTTTACACGGTTACTGTTCCTCTATTTAATGGATTATTTAGATCGGATTCAGGCGTTTACACGGATACTGTTCCTCTATTTAATGGATTATTTAGATCGGATTCAGGCGTTTACACGGTTACTGTTCCTCTATTTAATGGATTATTTAGATCGGTTTCAGGCGTTTACACGGTTACTGTTCCTCTATTTAATGGATTATTTAGATCGGTTTCAGGCGTTTACACGGTTACTGTTCCTCTATTTAATGGATTATTTAGATCGGATTCAGGCGTTTACACGGTTACTGTTCCTCTATTTAATGGATTATTTAGATCGGATTCAGGCGTTTACACGGATACTGTTCCTCTATTTAATGGATTATTTAGATCGGATTCAGGCGTTTACACGGATACTGTTCCTCTATTTAATGGATTATTTAGATCGGATTCAGGCGTTTACACGGATACTGTTCCTCTATTTAATGGATTATTTAGATCGGATTCAGGCGTTTACACGGTTACTGTTCCTCTATTTAATGGATTATTTAGATCGGTTTCAGGCGTTTACACGGTTACTGTTCCTCTATTTAATGGATTATTTAGATCGGATTCAGGCGTTTACACGGATACTGTTCCTCTATTTAATGGATTATTTAGATCGGATTCAGGCGTTTACACGGATACTGTTCCTCTATTTAATGGATTATTTAGATCGGATTCAGGCGTTTACACGGATACTGTTCCTCTATTTAATGGATTATTTAGATCGGATTCAGGCGTTTACACGGTTACTGTTCCTCTATTTAATGGATTATTTAGATCGGATTCAGGCGTTTACACGGATACTGTTCCTCTATTTAATGGATTATTTAGATCGGATTCAGGCGTTTACACGGATACTGTTCCTCTATTTAATGGATTATTTAGATCGGATTCAGGCGTTTACACGGTTACTGTTCCTCTATTTAATGGATTATTTAGATCGGTTTCAGGCGTTTACACGGTTACTGTTCCTCTATTTAATGGATTATTTAGATCGGTTTCAGGCGTTTACACGGTTACTGTTCCTCTATTTAATGGATTATTTAGATCGGATTCAGGCGTTTACACGGTTACTGTTCCTCTATTTAATGGATTATTTAGATCGGATTCAGGCGTTTACACGGATACTGTTCCTCTATTTAATGGATTATTTAGATCGGATTCAGGCGTTTACACGGATACTGTTCCTCTATTTAATGGATTATTTAGATCGGATTCAGGCGTTTACACGGTTACTGTTCCTCTATTTAATGGATTATTTAGATCGGTTTCAGGCGTTTACACGGTTACTGTTCCTCTATTTAATGGATTATTTAGATCGGTTTCAGGCGTTTACACGGTTACTGTTCCTCTATTTAATGGATTATTTAGATCGGATTCAGGCGTTTACACGGTTACTGTTCCTCTATTTAATGGATTATTTAGATCGGATTCAGGCGTTTACACGGTTACTGTTCCTCTATTTAATGGATTATTTAGATCGGGTTCAGGCGTTTACACGGATACTGTTCCTCTATTTAATGGATTATTTAGATCGGGTTCAGGCGTTTACACGGTTACTGTTCCTCTATTTAATGGATTATTTAGATCGGATTCAGGCGTTTACACGGTTACTGTTCCTCTATTTAATGGATTATTTAGATCGGATTCAAGTGTTTTACACAGACATTATTCTTCTATTCAACGGATTATTTAGGGGTTTACCCTCCTCTTTCAATCGGATAGAAATTGTATTCCGAATGGCCTCAATAGGTTTAGTCTGTTCCGATTGAGGTGTTTACATGGACGTATTCTATTCCGATTGAGCTGTTAGTCGGATTATTAACAGATGATCAGGTTGCATGTAAACGTGGCTACTTATTTATAGTAGACCACAGTAGGCACCAGTGTGGGTGATGTGATGTCCTACATTAATGTCATATTTATTGTACCTGATATAGATGAGATTATTTTAGAAACACACTTGTTGAGCAGCACTTAACCAAACATTTCCTTTAGAGCATCCTCAGACCAGCGTCAGGTTCCAGACATGAGACAAAACAGCTTCATGAGGAACATCATGTTTCAGCCCTCGTCTACCAGGCGAAACGTGTCGTTTCAAAATTATAATAAAATACAAATTAATTAACTCAACTACATTTAGTGGAACATAATGATGGAGCTGGTGGGGCAATGTCTGATTAAATTACCCCCAGATGCCAGGTGTGTCTTGGAGTGCCTTTGCCCTGCATATCGCTGCTGTGGGAACAAAGCCTTGTATCTCCAAAATGGTAACTTTACAGGAGAAGGTAAAAACATACTTTACTTTTAATGCAAGTCAGTGGAACCAGAAAAGTTATTTTGGGTTGTTTCTTTTAGTCCATTCATCATGAAACATACACATTAAGATAACACAAAGAACAACATGTATTTTCATTCTGTCAAAAACTGAAAAACAAGAAAAATGGAGATACAAGGTTTTCTTCTGACAACAGCAATATTTTAGTATTTTCCACCCTCCTCGATCCAGTGCATGGAAAACACCAACATATTCAGGGCAGGTGTCCTCCAGAACCAGGGTTGGGAATGATTGACATAAACAGTGTTTACAACCACGTCTTGGCTGTGTCCTTATTGATTTCTGTCACATCCCATCAGTTGTGCTTGCAGTTGTAAGTGCTGTCTGTACTGTGCAGGTGCCATACTTGCCCTCGAGTGGCGCGCAGACCCAGAACGTCATGCGGCTCCTGCAGGGGAGAACGGGCTCTCTGGCTGACCTGGGCTCTGGAGATGGAAGACTGGTCAGTGCTGAAGGCAGAGTGACGGCTGTTTAAGGAACACTGTCATTGTCGATCAGCAATCAACTTGTGAAATAACCAGCTTTGTTATATTTTTGACCCAAAAACAGTTATTGTTCTAAATCCTATAATTAGGATGACAGTAACTTTCACAGACCTGTTGGCTGCCCTCGACATCTATTTCTCATTAATACTAACTTGATAATTTGCATTGGTTTCCATGTAGTTTTTGAATGTCCACAACTAGTGGCATGGGCAGAAACACATTTTAGGACTGTGAAAAAGTGAGTATGCCAACTTGGTAGATGCAATTTGGCTATGTACTGCAATGTCATACCACTAGACTACAGCCAGCCAATTGCTGACAGCAGTGAAGTCATTATTATACATTTTAAATCACTTTCACCCTGATACAAAACAATATCAAGACTGCACATCAACCAGAATGCTGGATTCGCATAAACCGAAACACTTCAATAACCAACAGCATCCTTTACTATAAAAATATTTATCGTTTTATATTTATATATTTGGCCAAATGAAGATGACATCATAATTATGTTAAAATCAGACATCCCATTTAGCTGATATGTCCTATTTTGGCTTTTGTAGTTCAAGAGCAATGTAAATAGCAAACTGACAGACCACCAACGACGACAATTTTAAATTTAGTTTGGCTTTAGAAATGGGTAGAAACGTAGTCTGTCAGGGGTGAGTTCTTCCTTTGACACGTCCCTCTGGTATATTTTTGTCCACAGCTGAAGCTTCAAATAAGTGACCTACATCACTTAGAGATACAACTGCTGAATATGTGTTACACCAACTGTTAATTTCTGAAAATACACTTTGAAATCAGGTGATATATTTTTACACTGATTTTATTTTAACGTCTCTCTCTCCTCGATTGTTTCTTTTACTCTCTTGCTTCCGTGACCTCACTGATTCCTGAAAACCAGACAAAAAAGTGGGTTATTCCAACCCCAATTAACAGAAAAGAAGGTTGCTCATAAGTTAACAAGACCCAATACAACAAAATGTACCTGTTAATTTCTTAATTTTGAGGCATGATGGTCTGCCATTAATATGCTAGTTAACATGAACTTTCTTATGCTGGTTGCAGTATATTATGAGTAGGTAATACAATACAACAGCTTAGAACTGTTAATTTTCTATTGGATCATTTACATATCACCCAACCCTGCTGAAAAGACCATTAGAACCATTAGGATTACAGGCTGGTGGTTATGCATTCTAATGGGAATTGGCTTAGTTTCCTGTAGGTCACCCTAAGATCCCAGAAAACCAACAAATGCTTCTGGGATCTGTCCCAGGACACAGAGTCCTTTACACTGTGATATCAACCCATCAGAAAAACACACATACTATTACTGACTATTGGACACCATCAGAAACCAACAGAAACATTTAATGGTTACAATGAATTATTGTTTTTCAGCAAAGAGCTTGTAGCCTAAAGAGCAGTTATTGGAACTAGGCTTAAGCATGCTGATTTAACAACTTTAACAAATAAAAATTGAATTACAGTGTCTGCATTTTACAAGCAAATTCTGTTAATTACCCTCAAGTTTGTATGTTGCATGCCTGAACATCTAAAAAAATCAAAACACTTCTGGGACCTCATGCTATTTAGGAAAATGACACATTGATAACAAAATGAAGACTTGTGGCAATGGTAGATAGAAACTTTTGCTATGCAGTGATTGGAGGGCTGAGAATAAAAGGTGCAGCTTAGCGGAGAGCGATTTAAGATTTTGATTGGCCATAATTAAGCAAAACTGCCACGAAAAATAAATCTAGTTTGAGTAAAAGAGCAGCTTAATAAATATTTTCCCCCATTTGACTGGATGGCTATACCGCCATCCACAGCTAAAGATAAAATAATAAAAATGGTTTACTCTCCAGAGTGTCTGACAAATACTTACCTACTAAGTTAAAGGAATGCTTGTGATGGACAAGCATCAGATGAGCAGAGGATATAGGAGTTGCATGTATTTGCTTTGTCCAGCCTAAAAAGGGTTAAATGAGTGTGCAGTAGTGTACATAACCTGAACTGGACAGGGTATTAAAAATGCCATTGGCAGAAAAATAATCTCTTATTTGAAATTTGCATTGTTAATTATTTACTACTAATATATTTATTATACTTGGCACAAATACATACTGTATAGCACTGTTTCTTTTTGGGACTGTTTAAACTGACCAGTAACATGTTTTATCTTACTTCAACATTAATCATTATTAGGTCATTGTGAGTAATGCATGTTGAGTTAGATCCAACAAGACCTTGTATCTAGTTCACTGCAGTAGCTTGCCATACAAAGACTTGCCTTGTGTACGTTCATGACTTCAGTGAGCATGAACGGCTTCGCTCAGCCAATGATCTGCTCCATTTACCAACCAATGAGCAGTGGTGGAGAGTAACGAAGTACTTGTAGTTTTTTTTTGTGTGTATTTATACTTTACTGAAGTTTTTCCATTTTGGGCGACATTTTACTTTCACTCCACTACATTTCAAAGTCAAATATCTGACTTTTTACTCCATTACACATTGAGAAATCTGTCATTCCTTTTGGTTTATGTGTGTATAAAAATGTAACATGTCAAAACCAAAGAAGTGTGAAGCAAGAACACGAATCAGGGCACAACGCCACTTTGCTTTGAGTTTGTTTTGACATGTTGGTCATACCAACCCAGTGCAGCAAACGGCTCAACATCAGTGCAGCAGTGTAAAACTTCAGGAGAGTCTATTCAACAAAAATGATGGAACTAACCTAATTTTGTGTAAATACACCACAATATAGAAATATGTACACATATGCAGTCGTGACTGACATGTCTTTTTTCTGAATTTATACAAACACTAGGTTCACAAATGAGTTTCCTTTACTATAATGCATTTGTAGGTTTCTGTTCCTAAACATAAACTAGCAAAAACAAATTTACTATAAAATGAAAGTGTATAAATTCAGAAAAAAGCTACGTCAGTCATGACTGCATATGTGTACATATTTCAATATTGTGGTCTATTTACACAAAGTTAGGTTAGTTCATCATTTATGTTGAATAGGCACTGCCAAAATTTTACGCTGCTGCACTGACGTTGAACTGTGTGCTGCACTGGGTCGGTATGTCCAACAGGTCAAAACAAGCTCTAAACAAAGTGACTGCTGTGCCCTGATTCGTGTTCTTGCTTTGTGCTTCTTTTGTTTCGACATGTTACATTTTCATACACACATAAACCAAAAGGAATGACGGATTTCTCAAAATGTAGTGGAGTAAAAGTAAGATATCTGACTTTGAAATGCAGTGGAGTGAAATTAAAAAGTCACCCGAAATGGAAAAACTTCAGTAAAGTACAGATACATGAAAAACTACTTAAGTACATTTACTGAGTTACTGTCCACTACAGATAATAAGTGTTTAGGGATGCTCTTAGGCCATTTTTTGTAGTTTCTAGTAATACCACAATAATATAAATATTTAACGATTTATTATTCAATATAGACAATGCCAGCAGCACTGTCCTGTTCTCACAGTTCTTAGTACAGTGGACAAGAGTGTAAGGGAAAATGTTTGAGCTGAAAACATGGTGAGAATATAGAATGGCCTGCTGGTTCCTCTAAATACGTCACTGTAGTGAAACTCTATGCAGCTAATATTACACCATGAATGATTATTGGGAGTAAAACAAGTGTGGAACACTTTCACACAATCACCACAAGTAGCTAGTAGTGTCTTGGATTACCTGATCATGTTATACCTCTTAGGTCTGTATAGGAACCAAAGAATTTAGGTCTAGATCAGATAAGACCTTTCTTTATTCTCATTGAACATATTGTTGCAGGTGTTTGCTGCCTCATCACTGGGCTTCCAGTGTACTGGGTTTGAAATAAACTCCATTCTGACAGGCTACGCCAGAATTAAAGCACGATGGATGGGAATTCCAACGACAACAGCAAGATTTGTCAACGAGGACTTTTGGAAGGTATCTCTATGTATATTTGGCTTTTTGGTTTCAAAGCTCTTTGTCATAGCCCATACAGACATCTGATATATGGCCATATATGTACATATATAGTAAAGGGTCAAATATTTGATAATATGTACACATTTTATTTATTTAAGCACATTGGCTGCAACAAAACTGTATCAACCAAATACCTACCTCAGTGAATGCTAGGCTCACATATGCTAGGTTATCAGCTAATATGCCATGGTATGCTACATTCTGCTATGCACAATACATATTCTCATTACAATGTACTCATCTGAAATGAAGTAGATCATTTTTTTCATTTATAACTTCCAAGTGTTCTATTACTGTCTGAACCCTGTGAAATTGTTCAGGACTAAATATTATCACAATTTTATAAGTCTTGCCTGCAACCAAACTGGTTTCATATTATTGAAAAGCGATTTTAAAGTGTACATCTATTCCCAGTGTTAATGATGTTTATTGTTTAGCTCATTGGTGCGTTCTTGCTCCTCAACAAAGTACCAAACTGTTTACATAAACAAATATAATCTACTGGCAATGCCTAAGATTTATTGTCATCAGGACAGTCTGCTGTTTTGGCATTGACTCTTCTCCTTTATTTTTTTTAAGAGAAAAGAGCAAAAATGCAAATGCCTTATCTAGAATTCTACATATGTCTAGAACTCTGAATCCTTTTATGATCTCTCTTGTGCATGAACTAATGATGCAAAGGTGCACAAATGGCCATGAAACAATTGAGTTGTCTAAATACTTATGGTGTCCTTAAATGGAAGGGATTGATGGTGTAATTTCTGTAACTGTCAGCCACTATACATTTAAATGCCCTTAAATTATGGAATTGATTTTGTTAATTTCACATTCTACAGACCAATTTGTCTGGATATAAGAATGTGACGGTTTTCTTGGCACCTGGAGTGGTATGTAGAAGCAGATGCATTTGCTTACTTTTGTCTTGCTCTTATGAAATACAATACAGAAAGTAGAACACAGCAGAAACACATGAAAAAGTTTCAAACCTTAAATTAAGTTATCTGCTGCCCATTAGGATTATGGCATGTGGCTTTAAGTTACAGCATTTGGTTGATCATTCACAGCTGATGCTACATGTCAGTGTTGTGTTTTGTATTTTATGTATGGGGTTCTTCACAGATGGAGGTACTGGGAAGGAAATTGGAGGAGGAGTTAGGAGATGATGCCCGTGTAATCGCCTGTCGTTTCCCATTTCCTGACTGGGCTGCTACAGCATCTGAAGGGCAGGGACTGGACCAGTCCTGGGCCTATGACATGGCCCATGTGTGCCAACCCTCAACAGAAGCTCCTCAAATCTCAAATCTTTAAGTATTTCCTCACTGCCAAATTTATGTTTATGAACTCACAAGGGCAGAATTGCTTCAACCTGCAGTAAAATATTGACTGTGGCTTTACCAAAAGCAGTGCCATTATTACATCAAACTGTAAGATATAAAACAATAAAGCACTGAGCTGCTGTTTTATGATTATTCACACCTGTAATGGATAAATAATGTGAAATGTGGAAGTTGTAGAGTTCATGAGTCAGAATCAAAACCTAACTGTGAAACAGTCAGCCAAAGTGTAAAATAAAAAGCCATATTTTTACTGTGTGATCTGTATGAGCTGTAACCAGGTGGCCAGCATGAGCTCATCCATTTTCATGAACCATGTTTAATAAATACTACAGTGATATTTCTTGCAGATCATCAGCAATTGCTTAACCGTGTATTATGGGTATACATGGTTGTAGTATACTTACAAATTAAACATGTAATACTCAGTTATGGAATGCATTTTTGTTATAATTGTCAGATTCAGTAGACCTTGTAGTGATCAAGAGATACATGCATAAATGGACGGATGAAAATCTCAAAGTTTATCTCACACAAAAAATGGCTCTGACCCAATATGCCATAAAGTCCCACAGACTTTAATCTGAATCAGGATTCATGTATTTCATTTGTTTCAGCTGTAAAGTTCAGTATTTGTGGTGTGATGGAGCTGTGAGGATTTTCAAAGTAGCAGTTATTACCAAGCCCAACATAAACCATAATGATTTTTGCTGAAAATTCTAGGAAAACAGCTCTTCACAACAATTTATAATCACATTTTTAAGAGTTAATGCAACAGTTGTCAGTGTACTTAATACATTAATATTTCAGAATAGGCATAATTATGTCTGTAGATTAATACTAACATTAGGCTCCTATTGTTGATAAACCTGTGAAGTCAGGCATAAAGATCCCTGCAGGCACTGAAGCTGAAGAGGTGTAGATAATTATTTTAAGTCTACTGGCTTAAATATTAATAAGCTATTGGGTTTCTTTTTTCATGCAAGTGCAAAGATATTCCCATTTCTGATAGAGAAGGAAAGGAAAGCTAAAAACAGAAGAGCAAATAAAGGACTGAAGGGTCCAAAGGAGTTTTGGCTTGCTAGATAGAATGTAGGCAGTCCAGGAGCTGCTCAGTGTGGTCCTGAAAAACATCCCACATCACTATGGCCAATGTGGCCTCATAGACACTGTTGGGCCTATCATCGCTGTCTGAGCAACAGAGGTGGAGACTCAGTAAATCAGGCAACAAACCCCCTCAAAACATAATCACACCATTTCTGCTCTGAATGGCTGAAAAAGAGCTGTGATGTTGACTTATGCTGTAATAAATACTGATCATTACCTGGACCAGGACAGAGCCCTGCACGTCCTCTGGTCCCTGGCGTCCAAGAAAGATTAAATCATGGCCATAGGAAGTGCGGGAAATTCTTCAGGCACCTGAAACATTGTAAAACATAAATATGATTTATTCATCACCACTAGACTAGAATCAGTTTTGATCTTACTGACCAAAAGATGTACAGTTGCTGGTCCTAAATCAGTATGTTCCATACTGCATAGATCCTGATCACTAGTACATGACACATAAATTCCATTACAAAACTAGAAATATCTCTTACTGGACAGACAATAGGGCTAGCCTCTGCTATAACTCTTAGCACCACCACCTCTTAGATTATGCCCACAATGTTGAAGTGCCTAATATGAGGGTGTAAAGAAACATTAGTGTCACTACACAATCCATTTTCATAAGGTAGAAAGGTAGAAAGGACTCTGAGCAACCAGCAGGTGGTCATGTAACTGCTGGAAAACAGTCCAGCAAGAAGGAGAGAAGAGCTTAAAATGCCATTATGAAATAATGAAACCCAGTTTGACTGCCTGGTCTCGGCTGACCAGCTTGGCAGATTGCTCCTCCAGTAAAAAGGGCTTTAATAGTTACAAGTGCCATATGTCTGTTAAAGCTAGTATTAAGTAGGAAGTGAAGATACACCACCACCTCTAGCCCTAATATAATACTGCATGTTTCACATAGGCATTAGCAGCAGTATAGGAGTGATCAAATAAAGTGTACTTCATTATAAAGAGAATGTTTCTGCCTTAAACGTTAGTATTAGAGATAGTAAATCAGTATCGGTGGATACTGGTATCGGGCCAATTTCTGCAGAAAATGTAGGATTTGATGAATTTGATGTAACCATGTAACATCTATCCTTAAAATAGCCCACAGGCGCATTGCATTGTTATATGTTATCTCAACTTTGCCCCATTCATCAAAGGTCAGGAGCCCCCACAGGACCACCACAGAGCAGGTATTATTTGAATGGATCATTTTCAGCACTGCTGACGTGGTGGTGTATTAGTGTGCATTGTGCTGATATGAGTGGATCAGGAAAGTGCGGAGAAAGAAGGAAAAAAAGAATCTGCTCATCATCCAAAACATACATGCTCATCAGTCAAGGAGGTTGTGCCATGTCTTGGGCCTGCATTGCTCCTTCTGGAACAGGCTGACTAATCCTTATTGATATAGAGTTAACTATTGATGATGGTAGTAGCAGAATGAATTCAGAAGAAACAGTCTGTCTGCTAATTTACAGTGAAATACATCTCTTATCAGGAGGAACTTCATTATAGAGCAAATCAATGACCCAAACACCCCAACACAACAAAAGACTTCAAATACATCTGTTCATACACTCACCAGCCACTTTATTAGGTACACCTTGCTAGTAAAAGGTTGCACCCCCTTTTGTCTTCAGAACTGCCTTAATTATTCGTGGCAGGCTTTCAACAAGGTGTTGGAAACATTCCTCAGAGGTTTTGGTTGGTTATTTGAGTTACTGTTGCCTTTCTATCATCTCGAACCAGTCTGCCCATTCTCCTCTGACCTCTCACATCAACAAGGCATTTTCATCCACACAACTGCCCTGGATACTTTCAACAACCACGCCACGTTCAAAGTCACTTAAATCACCTTTCTTCCCCATTCTGATGCTCGGTTTGCACTTCAGCAAGTTGTATTGACCACCTCTACATGCCTAAATGCATTGAGTTGCGGCCATGTGATTGGCTGATTAGCTATTTGTGTTAACAAGCAATGAACAGGTGTACCTAATAAAGTGGCCGGTGAATGTATATTTTTCCTCACCTAAAAATGGATACCCAGTTCTAAGTTGTTAAACACACCTACAGGTAAATATCAGGAAATAAAAGCTGAAATTCTGATCTGTCATCTCATTTTCATCTTTAGCACTCAAACCCACATGTATTCAGTGAATTGCAAAAACAAAAGACTTGGCCATGATGTTCCAGTATTTTTGAATGTGACTGTATCTTGTGGAGACTCTTCAGCCTGGCAAACATGAGTGAGTGAGCTGCAAGTGAGCCCATGTTAAAAACCCCACTGAATAAATCAGTGTTATAGAGATAGGTTACTTCCAAACAAACAGTACTGTTAAATTGTGAAAAATAAAATGTTTATTACCTTGGGGATTTTAGTGTATGGCTTTAATTTTTGCTAAATGAAGTTCATGCCTTTTCATACATTTTATGACCTGCGGAGAGCCTGCAGTGGAAAGGAGTCATGGTGAGAGATCACGTCATCTCACAGAGATATATACAGAGCCCTCTGGCCCTCATGCATTTCTCTCATGTGCATTAGGGTGACCGGCCTTGTGATCATGCAGAACAGTGCAGTGTATTTTAGGCCTCTAGTCACACTCTCACTCTTAGTCATTCATATTTTCCAGCCCTTGTTATTAACACTTCTTTTTCTTCTCAAATGCTTTTCCTTTTAAGGCATTTTGAGGATTAGATGGAAATTTGTTGATTCTGGGTCATATAACTCACTCCACACTGTGTCCTAAAATATCAAACACTGGAGAGAGAATTGAGAGGCTGTGTGCTGTGGCCAGCAAGAGGACCAGTGTGCTGTCCACGTGCAGGACAGAGAGCCCAGCAGGAGCTAGAGACGGTTCTGCTGTAAATGTGGGAGACAGGACAGCTCAGCATGTCTGTACCATCCCCTCTCCCCAGCCCATCTGTGAGCACCCTCACACATCTATGACGCCTCATACTGACTGATTCGGGATCAGCTCAGCCTCGTTATAAAGATCATGTTTCTCAGGAAGTGAAAATTACACACTGATCCTACATCAATTCTGCTACTTGGACAAGACTCATACCCTGATAGTCTCTGACTGCTTCACAGAGAATGTGTCTATGTTGGCTTTTATCTTTAATATATTATTGAATGTCATTACTCATTACTCACATGGAGAGGAGCTGATACAGGTCCAAGTTTCCTCTACAGCACATACAGCACATTCCAAATCAAACCAACAGGGAACTGAACTGAAATGAAGAAAGAGAGTTAAAAACAGTGAAGATAATGTCAAAAAAACGTTGAGACGCCCATCTGTCTCTTCTGTCACCTTTTGGGGGGTTAAAAAAAGAGACATGCTAAAGTTTTATTCAAGTTACTGAATTATTTATGTTTTAAGTTTTATAAGATCACTGTTTTGCATAACAGTGATGTTTGTGGGTGGCACGGTGGCGTGGTGGGTAGCGCTGTCGCCTCACAGCGAGGAGGGCCTGGGTTCGATTCCCCTGCCGGGTGACCGGGGGCCTCTCTGTGTGGAGTTTGCATGTTCTCCCCGTGTCTGTGTGGGTTTCCTCCAGGTTCTCCGGTTTCCTCCCACAGTCCAAAGACATGCAGTCAGGCCAATTGGATGTGCTAAATTGCCCCTAGGTGTGACTCTGTCTGTCTGCCCTGCGATGGACTGGCGACCTGTCCAGGGTGTTCCTGCTAGTTAGCAGCCTGTTGCTTTGACATAAAATGTACATTTATTTGAATTCAAATCAGTCTGTGTAGTTTTGTATAATCAAGACATTTTGACATATAAAATATAACCAATCAAATAGAATCTTGACGAGTAGCATCACTAGGGTCTTATAAGTTCCTGAGCAAAAAAAAAAATCCCCCCAGATAGATGGATTTTAGAATTATAACTAATGTACAGTTGTACGCAAAGGTTTGAACACCCCTGGCCACATTAAATGTTTTGTTGAATTTTTATGTGAAAATAATCCTATTATGCATCCTCTACAGAGAACAAACCAACATATTCCATTTTTCTCATTTTTTAGGGAACACTTTCTCATTTAACGTAGTCGGGAAAAACATAAAACATCAAACATGCTATAATTTTTTGCACAGGCCACATTTTATTTAATTAACACTAGTTTTTAATGTGTTAAATTCAGCAAATGAAGAGCAAATAAATTGATGCATTAAACATGCCTAAGTTTGTTCTCTGTACAA
Source organism: Pygocentrus nattereri (assembly GCF_015220715.1). Classification (NCBI taxonomy): domain Eukaryota; kingdom Metazoa; phylum Chordata; class Actinopteri; order Characiformes; family Serrasalmidae; genus Pygocentrus; species Pygocentrus nattereri. The sequence continues at coordinate 11,795,176 of NC_051238.1, read as the reverse complement.
CAAGAGTTATATTCCTTGATCTTAAGCTCAGAATCAAAAATAACATCGACCCTGAAAATATATGTATCATTACATCCCTACACTCAAAAAAAGATGGTTCTTCAATGGTTCTTTAGTAAAGACAATGTTTCGATATAGAACCATGAACACTCGAAGAACCATTCACATGCTTAAATGTTTCTTTGCATGGCGAAATGGTTCTACAGAGTGATGGAAAATGTGTTGTATGGTTCTAGATAGAACCTTTAACACTAAAAGGGTTCTGCTGTTGTTACAATGTCAAGCTTGAAAGAGTAGAAGAACCCTTTTTGGTGCTATGCAGAAGATATACAACACTCTGAGCATGCAAGCGATTGTGTGAGTGTTCATGGTTCTATATAGAGCCATTGTCTTTACTAAAGAACCCTTGCAGAAGCGTGGACAGAACGCAGTGCAGAACGAGCCAAAATGTATGGCTGTATATCATATGAACCACAAGGTGGCGCTCTACCACTTCAGCTCAGACTTTACAGTGTAGACAATCACTTCCACCAGTGCTGTGCAAATTCAGAGTAACCGAGACTCGCTCTTATTTCACATACTTAAGACAGATTACGTCATTTTCATCTTCAGTGCAAAGTCTAACCCGGTTTTGTTCACGATGCTTGCTCTGACTGGATTGTGCAAAATTATAATGCGTCGAAAACCACAAACGACACGTCCTACGTTAAAGAATATTGAGGTGCACTGGTCTGAAATACTGTCCAGCGTGATAGGATGAGGTTTGGGACGCAGCCTTAATCTTCCAGTCTTTTGTCCTTTTAGCCCTCAAGACGAATGAAATGGAAACGCAGCTATAAACAGTTGCACGTCGTGCAGTGAAGGGTCGTCAATCGTGCTCTCGGTTCTCCCGACCGTGAAAGCCACGTTCGTGCGGTCTTCCCCTCGTCGTGACGTCGTGTCGAGGCGCGCGCGCGCGCCGTTATAAAAGCGCGCTGCACGGCAGCAGGCAGCCAAGAGTTGCGCGCGCGAGACACTACTGAGGAGCCATGGAAACCACGAGGAGCGTCTCGCGCCAGCCGGCGACCAGCAATGATAGCACGAGCGAGCAAAGCAGAGCGAGCGAGCCCCGTCGCAAGAAAGAGGAGCCGAGCCCGAACCGCACAGAGCCGTCCAGAATCATCACAGACCCGGCCACGGGGAAGTGCTACTGCCGCGGGAAGGTCCTGGGAAAGGTGCGGGTGTGTGTGTGTGTGTGTGTGTGTGTGTGTGTGTGTGTGTGTGTGTGTCGGTATTTATGGATCTTGTTGTGAACCAAAGAAAAGTTATGCAGGTCTGAGCGCCTCAAAAGTCCAACAGGCTGTGAAGCTACATGTGAGTCGTTTTAGAGAAGGGGCTTTGTGCTCGCTGCTTGAATGTAGCAGCTTCCCGTTAGAGCTGGGCGATCTGGGAAATGCGATACCGCGATAACCGGTCAGGAAGTTTTTTACGATACACGGTTACATGCGTTACGATATTTACCTTTTTCCTAACCTTTGATAAGGTAGAACAGACAAAGCAATGCCACATTTTAAATATAGCGCTTAAAGATACATATGAATCAAATTACTGTTCAACACTGCACACACACTGCTGCACTAAATCCAGTTAAACATGACTATGCACTCTTTAAGCTGGAAAGTGATTACGTATTGATGATATCCAGAATATGCATAGAAAAGCATTTTATGACGTGATGTAATTTTTCTTGATAGAAAAATTTTGTAACCACAGAAACGGTGAACAACAGAAACCACTTCGGGAGACAGAACACGTTCGTGATCAACGTTGCTGTAAAATGAGCTCAGAATTTAGCCTCTTTCGATACGAAGCTAGAACACCTGTTAGTGCCTGAATGTGAAGGAATTTGGAGTTTGGTCTACGTTGGGTTTTGTTTTTAAGCTTGATTTAACCCATTCATGTCCGTTGCCCATTGTGCTGAGCTCTGTGCTCACCTGAGCTGAAATCTTGAAATGTTTCAAATCAAGTATACATATGATTTGTTACGTATAAACATAAACTGTTCTGGTCATGTGTGGCTACTGACTTTTCAACAAAACAGCAGAACATCAAAAAAAGTATGCAAAGGGCATTAAAAATCTAAAAAATACTGTACGATGCACATCCAAGTCTAACTGTACAAAAGTTTTGTGGCCTTTTTACTTATCATGACATTTAGTTGCTGGACATGAATGGGTTCATTTTAAAAAGTAACCCAATAAATGTCAGTTCTGTTATATGTCTGGTGTGTTACATCTTGTAACGTGTTGTTATGGAGAAGATGCTGCCAATACTCAGCCCTGGTGCTAATCTGTGGTTGTTCTGTGCCACAGGGAGGCTTCGCCAAGTGCTACGAGCTGACTGATTTGTCTGCGGGGAAAGTTTTTGCTGCCAAAATAATCCCTCACACGCGTGTGGCCAAACCTCATCAGCGTGAGAAGGTGAGAGGAGAGCTGAGGTATCTCATTCTCTGTCAGTCCACGCTGCTTTTACCTTTCTCTGACATCACATACCTTTCTGTCTTTACAGATAAACAGAGAGATTGAGCTGCACCGAGGATTGAGTCACAAACACATAGTTCACTTTTACCATCATTTCGAGGACAAGGACAACATATACATCCTCCTGGAATACTGCAGCAGAAGAGTGAGTCATAGCCTTCAATAGCTGTTCTTAAGATTTCACTCTACTTCCTGTCTCTTGTCTTAAAGAGGAGTGGCTGTGGGAAAATAGCAGGGCAAGTCAGCCTTTGATTGGGTGAAGTGTTTGTGAGGGAACAAGGGGAGATTTTTTCCTGAGGGAATGGCGAATGTGTTGGTTTAATGCGTCCTCCTGTCAATGCTTTCTTTGTGCAGTCTTTGGCCCACATCCTGAAGGCACGTAAAGTGCTAACAGAGCCTGAGGTGAGGTATTACCTCAAGCAGACAGTGTCCGCTCTTAAATATCTCCATGATCAAGAGATCCTGCATCGAGACCTTAAGCTAGGTACACAGCACAACCTCTGAACCACCCACATTTCAAGATTTATAGCTACATTACTGCTCATTTAGTGGTATAGAAGCCATTGTAAACTCAGTGGTGTGTGTTTCTTCATTATTTACTCTTCAGGGAACCTGTTTGTGAGTGACTCAATGGAGCTGAAGGTTGGCGATTTCGGGCTGGCTGCCAAATTGGAGCCAGTCAGCAACAGACGCAAGACAATCTGCGGGACGCCAAATTACCTTTCTCCAGAGGTGCTCAATAAACAGGGTCACGGCTGGGAGTCAGACGTCTGGGCTCTGGGCTGTGTCATGTAAGTCCCGCAGAGTTCTACCACCTTGGCGTTGCTAGTACTAACTTCCTAAAGAACCTTGAGAGAGGTTTATGAGCCACAGTTTCTGTCGTGGGGACAAGGAATCCAGTTGTTTACCTAATGTGTTTCTACACCACCTCTATTCTGCAGGTACACTATGCTCCTGGGCAAGCCACCATTCGAGACCACTAACCTTAAGGAGACGTATCGATGCATCAGAGAGGCCCGCTATTCTTTGCCTTCCACCCTATCACTACCCGCCAGGCAACTCATTGCCAGCATGCTGTCCCGGAACCCAGCGGATCGCCCCCGACTGGATGAAATCATACGACATGAATTTCTCACACAGGTCAGTTTATTGTGTCACTTAAAAAAGCACTTAATTTTTCATACTTGATTCAAATGAGTACCTCATGATACATGAACTCAAAACAGAAAGAGAAAATTATGTTAATGTAAATTATGTTATTCCTATGGAAATAATGTACACATCATTGAATTATGTAAAGTTGGTGCATTGTTTTCTCAGTGTGGCTGAGGGGTTCACTACCAACACATGAATGTGTGATTTCTCTCCCGTAGGGCTTCATGCCAGAGACCCTCCCTGCCAGCTGCTGTCTCTCTGCTCCTGACTTCCACATCTCCAGCCCTGCCAAGAGCTTTTTCAGGAAGGCTGCAGCTGCCCTCTTCGGTGGGAAAAGAGACAAAGCCAAGTATTATGAAAATATCAGTAAGTACACATGATTGATTCCCTGATTATTCTAATAAAAGGTTATTAATTAAGAGATTTAAGGTAAAAAGTAATTAATAAGTAAAAATGAAATCACTTAAGGCTAATTTTTAATTCATTAACTATACATGATCGTAACTACTATAAATTATGCTGTGACTACTATGTAATTAATTTGTAGTTAAATAGGTCTAAGAATGATGAACTGAATTGATTTAAAATTGTCTCTTTTTGTCTCTAATAGACAGGATAGCAAAAGAAGAAGATGACATCTATAAACTTCGCCATGAGCTCAAAATGACATCAATTAACCAGCCGCCTGCTACACCATCACTGGAGGTGAGCCAAGGTCTCTCATTGGCTGGCTGAAATAGAGTGTTGATGAGAAAAGAGAAAATGTGCCTGAGAGTGACGTACAGTTCTCACATCGCCCGCTCTCTCTTCCTGTGCCTTTTTAGGAAAGAGGGACTCCGTCACAGCCGGTTGGAAAGCCCGTTTCCCAGGCAACCGACGGGCGGCCTCAAGCACGAGACACTATCCGCATGATCGTCAGAGGCAGCCTGGGAAGCTGCAGCAGCAGCAGTGAATGTGAGTGTGTGTGTGTGTACATATGTGTGTGTCTGTCATCAGTCAGTCGATGTAATTTTCTTGTCTCGTAACAGTTCATTAGCGGCGCTGAGTGTGTTCCTAATGTGTTGCTGGTCGGTTTGTAGGTCTGGAGGACAGCACTACAGGCTCTGTGGCAGAAGCCGTTGCTAGTGTTCTACGAGGCTGCCTGGAACACATGCCAATAGGTAACCTATGAGATTACCTCTCTGAAATACACAGTATGCTGAAAATTCATTCATATTGGAACGTAATTGTAATCCCTATTTAATTAAACCCAGTGACCTGCTTTGTTCCCACAGCTGACAAGCTCCCCAAGGCTAGCGGATGCAGCAGCCTTCAGTGGGTGACTAAGTGGGTGGACTATTCCAACAAATACGGCTTTGGCTATCAGTTGTCTGACAACACTGTGGGCGTCCTCTTCAACAGCGGAACACACATGAGTCTCCTAGCTGATAAGACGTAGGTGCTAGGACTTGTTCAGTCACCAGTCCAAATCAATTGATGTAATAAGCACTGTTGTCAAGTGCTCACTCTTGTCTGTGATTACTGTCCAAACATGTGATGATTACACAACACATTTTGCATATTTTTGACACACGATTGTCAGTTCCTGTTGGCTAAATATACTGGAATTATAAATGTCTTGATGTAGTAGCTCTTCTACAAATACACTTTTATCCTTTCACCTCACTTTTTATCTTTTCACATTTAAAAAATTTCAGTGTGGTTTTGAACATATAAGGCATTAATGAAAAATGCCTAACATTTACAAGTGCAAAAAACTATAATGTAGTATATTAAAACACACATAAATATATGTCATGGCTTTTCTTTGAAAGAGAAGAGGTGTTTGTATAGATTTGTATGGAAAAATAATGTGCTCTTTCTTGTTTCCTGTCTTTCTCAGGACTGTATTGCAGCATGCTGAAATGGGCCAGTGTGCTGTGATGTACACAACGGATGTGCCTGAGAACTGCGTGGGCCAGGTCACTATTCTCAAGTACTTCGCTCACTATATGGAAGAAAACCTGATGGATGTGAGTGAACTCTACCTACACCTTCAATATACAAAATTGACTTAGATAGATAGAACAGGTTTAGGCCACTGGGTCTTCCACATAAAATTTGCTTTATTTGGGGACCTTGAAATCACCGACCTGACATTGAAGCTTAACAATGTTTTAGCGCAAGGCTTCAAAGCATGCAATGTCAAAAGTCTAGATGGACTTTATTATTGCTCTGTAATGTTTTGCGTATTTTATGAATGCTTTTCCTACTCATATCCTGTTAATCTCCGTTCATTGTGCTGTAATATTTAAAACACTGTATCATAAGCTTCGGGCTGCATTTCTAGTTTAGTTGTGCCCAAGCTTGTAAGTTTTTAGTGAACTCCAGTTGAAGCATATCATTTAAGGGGCTTATGGCTGAATATTAGCAACATGTCACTATTCTTATTTCAATGTGCTTATGTTCATTTTTCTTCATTTTTGTCTAGGGAGGTGACATGGTAATTGACACAGAGGCTAACAAGCCCAGTATCTATCTGCTGCAGTGGCTGAAGTCTGACCGGGCACTGATGATGCTCTTCAGCGATGGCACTTTCCAGGTAAACAAACAGCCTTAGGCAATAAGAGCATTCTTTATTGTAGACACAGGAGGAAACTATTCCTTCAGGACATAGTATCTCATGATTGCAAATTCGTAGGAATCAGTCCAGAATCATTTATCTGAAATCCTGTGAAATCAACCTTATGCTTAGAAATTAATATTATGCTTATAACAAGCCATTTAGATTATTTGAGATCAGGTTGGCCTATTAGTTACTCTCCAGTAAATGTTCGCTTTGTCTATATACAAGCCAGCTTCTTATAAAACATACTCTACAAATGTGAAATGAAGTCAGAGTAAAACTTCAACCTACAGCCTTGAATTGCGTATTGTCCCTGTAGGGCCTTGAGTAGCTGTTCCAGCTTGTTTATTTTTGGTTTAAAAAAAGCCTACACTCACACAGTGACATAGGTGACTCAGCCCTGGAGTTACAATACCCCACATCCTGTTTCACTTCCAATAAAATAAACCTCTCTCTCTCACTCTCTCTCTAAACAGGTAAATTTCTACCATGACCACACCAAACTCATCCTGTGCACGCAGCAGGACGACTACCTGTTGACATACATCAACGAAGACAGAGTGTCGGCCACCTTCAAACTGAGCACGCTCCTGAGTGCTGGATGCAATGCGGAGCTGCGCAGCCGCTTGGAGTACTCCCTCAACATGCTCCAGCAGAGATGCAACCGAGAATCATAAGACAGCATGACTGTGGAGTGTACATACCATCTGTGTGCATGTGTGTGCGTGCAGACAATGCAAAAACCTATAAACATTCCCTGAAGCACAGAAGCAGACTGTTAACTGATGGACCTACTTGAAGAGTTAAGAGAAGAGCGAGAGAGTTGAAGTGCATGAAAGTGGACATTGTGAGCAGCTGGAAACTGCAGGGTGAAAGGAGGGCAGGGTTATGAAGAAGTGAAAGGATGATGTAGCATTATGTTTATGAAAGGACGTGAGGAAACAGAGACTGGGCTGGAACCAGAGGTTACAGAGAGATAACTGAGAAAGTCAAAGAGAGCAGAACTGGACTTAAAGCAAAAAAAATGTGTGTGTGTGAGAGAATTTTTTGTTCCTGAAAGTCTTCATTCCTTAGACACTAGATATATTTATTATGTAAATATATCTTTATTTATTTATTTAAATAATAAAAAAATCTAAACAATTTCTGTGGTTTTCATTTATTTTGTGAACTTCAAAAGCATGACCAGAAATGACGGATCTAGGGCCTGATTGAGATATAAAGCAATAGGTATAAATTTAATTAAATATACTTTTACATGTAATTTCTTACATGCAGGTGTCTGCTTATCTCTTAAGGCCTTCTAAGCAGTGCCTGGTACAGACACCTCTTGCCTAGAAGCATTAGGGCCTAAGTTTCCTACATAAGGCTGCCTGGGCCTTAGTTACAATGACTCTGTACTCTAGTTTAATAGTTTCTAAATTAATAATTGCTGCAAACCTTTTATTAATGATAACGCAAAGATATATTTTATCAACAATTCCCTACAACACCTCCAAAGTTCATTCCTTGAAGTTGGTTGCATTTTCTGTTTTTCACGATCCATGTAATCCAAACAAATTAAGGCCTGGACTCGGGTGGCTGGTTCATTGTTCTGAGAACACCAGCAGTAGGGCCTACATATTGATCTGCTCAGCAGTGTGCCTGGGCTTTTTATCTTGCTGTAGAATGGATTTCTTCATAATCAAATGTTTTACAGAGATAATATTGCATGATGTATTAAAATGTGTTTATACCTAACAGTATTCATGAACTTGCACAGATCCACCATAGTGTTTGACTAATTGTTGAAGACTTGGTTAAAAGAGTCTTTTATTGCTTTAACGGCATAAATTCTGCCTTCTGTTGCATCTTTACTTTAATACAAACATCTTAACTTTAGACTTATCATTCCATAAAACCTTATTCCTCACCTCAGATGTCCATTTTTTATCCATGTTTTTATCCATTTTTGTCCATGTTCTAGTGCATTTTAATGACAACAAAGTATGTTAAAGGCAAAAAAAGTGAAAGAGGTCAAGGATGTTGGGGGGACTCTGGAGCAGTAGAAAGGTATTCTCTGGAGTGTTGAATCAGACTTTACTATAAGGAGGAGGTATATGGTGGAGGGGGTATAATGGTCATACGAAGATATTTTAGACAATTATATGCCTCCAACTTTGTGGCAACAATTTGAGGAAGACCCTTCCCTGTTCCAGCATGGCTGTATCCCTGAGCACAAACTAAAGTCCATAAAGACATGGTTTGACAAGTTTGGTGTGGAGGAACTCCAGTGGTCTGCACAGAGCCCAGATCTACATCCCACTGTACAGCTTAGGAATGACCTGGAACATCAATTGCAAATCGTTCTCGTCCAACATCAGTTCCTGACCTCACAAATGCTCTTTTGAGTGAATAGGCACAAATTTCCAAAGACACACTCCAAAATCTTGTGGAAAGCCCCGAAGAGTTGAAGCTGTTATAGTCACAAAGGTGTGTGGCAACTCCATATTAATCCCCATGGTTTTGGAATGGAATGTCCTACAAGCTCATATGAGTGTGATGTATAGGTGTCCACATAGTTTTAGTTATATATGTATAGATTTTTTCCAGTAACACTTCAGGATCATTGGAAAGGCAGGAGCGCAAACCCCAGACCCCTTGACAAAGGTATTTTATAACAATACATTACACTATTCTATCAGTGTTTACAAGGAGGAAAGTGAGTAAGAGCTCCACCTAATTTCACACTGCTGCTTGGAGAAAAACCTAGTCACTTTCCCACAGCCTTGAGATCAGTCCTTTAATACCCCTAAGCAAACTCTCAGACACACTTAAGATATATCAGTTCCTAACAACCTCCGAATCAATCACTATTGCCACAGAAAACTACAAAATTGTTTACTTTTAGTGTATATTAATGTAACAATGTAACAATGTAACATTAATGTAACATTTTGTTGTCATTTTGGGGCATTGGTCCATTCATGAAATGTTCACACAATGAAAAAATTACTGGGATTTTCAAATGAGGTAAACAAATTGAAAAAAGCATAAAAATGAGTTAGGAGGATTTGAGGATTGACAGTGAGTGATACTATTTTTTGGTGTGTAAATTGTCTTGTATTTTTTAGTTTATTTTAATTGCTTCCGGTTTATAACACCAAGACTTAGGGAGTACAGTTGAAAAGTTTTCACCAGTGCATTTATTTTTGGGTTAATTAAAGGGATTTTTATCTCTAAACAAAATATATAAGTTTAAGTATATTGAATATATACTTAAGTATATACATTATATATATATATATATATATATATATATATATATATATATATAAGTATATAATATACAAAGCATACAAATATATATAAGTATTACATTAAGTTTAACAGGTTCGCCCGAAGACTGCTGGGATGGGCTCCAGCGTCCCCCCACGACCCTGACGGAGAAGTGGCTTAGAAAATGGATGGATGGATGGATGGATGGATAATAATAATAATAATAATTCACCTCAGCTTGTTTATATGATCAGTGGATCAATTTTCATGGTGGACAAAGTCGATTGTAGGTCCAGTGATGTGGCCTGCCCCTATTTGACCAATGTCCAACATGTAAACATATTTTCAACTATACGGTTTTAAACTAAAGGCCTGCATACTGTACTGTGCAAGACCTACAGTCCACCCTTCATTTATTTAATTTCAGCCAAAACAACCATGAAGTACAAGACATTCATGATTCAGTATCAGGAAAAAAGTAGAAAACATATATTTAACAAAAAATTACACAGAAGTATGACATCAATTTTTTTCACTATTTAGTGTGTCCAGTCTTTGCCTTTATTACAGTGTCCAGTCTTTTTAGACTTGCTTTCAGCATCTTCTTAGATTCGCAAATGTTCTTCTTTTTGTCTATTTCCTTTTCTCAGTAAGGGTTCTAGACACTTACACATCTTTTTAGACCCATAGCATAGAGTTGCCCGTTCACAGTGGAAGGATGGACAGAAGGATGTTTTTTCTTTCCCCTTCCTTATGCGAGTGTATTATCTTCTGTCTATATCCTCAAAAATACCTCCTGAAAAATGAATAGTTTGTGCTTATTGGCTGCACTGACTAGAAAATAAATATTTAAAATAAATAAATAAATAACCTCTGACATTTTCAACAGTACTGTTCATGTAGTGCAGTCTTGGAGAAATTTCACACTGGTCCCTTTGCTGTGCATTTGACCAGAATTTCTCGTTTTCCTGCAGCTGTTTAACTCACCATTTCCCCTGCCGAGTGCTGAAAAGGAAAAACTGTCAGACTCTGCACAGTCCCCCACACCTTCATCAGGGAGAGATGTGCAGGAAGAGGCTACCCACCCTCAGAGATTTGCCTCGGAAGACTCTCTTCAGCTTCGCTGAAGTCTGCCAACTCCACAGCTGTGTGGGCGTGTGTGTGCGTACACTTCAGATGGAGCTACGGAAGTGGAGATGCAGTAGTTTTGCACGTGTCTTATGGCTGCGTGGGCTTCTCTATCCTCATCACCATAGCAGTATCTCATCAAGCCGAGCAGGTCATGTTCTTTTCTATATTCACCTACGAATCAACTCCCACTGTGCATAACTGAGCTCATGAATGAGGGAGGAAGTGTAGCGCTGACGGTCAAGCAATCATTTGGTAAAGCCTAAATTAGTTTCTTCAGCAGTCTGACCTCGACTGACCACGGAAAACGGCTGATCTGAAAGTAATGGCTTAAGGCGTTAATTCATTAATTTGTCTGTCTGTGGTAATAGGCCTGAATATGAGCCGAAATGACTGAAAACCTGAATAAATTAGTAGAGAAATAAAATGAGTGAAGATGCTTCCAGACAGGTGTGCTGTATTAAATTGCTAAGCAGGCCTCAATTTTCGATCAAGAAGCCTCACTGCAAAAAAAGTATCAAGTAAAACTGTCATAAATATAGTCAATAATTCTACTATTACTCCTGTTGAGATTGATGTAAACTTATTTTAAGATTACTTATTTTATTTCCACATTTTTTACATGTATTATATCATTTTATTAGTAAATCTATCTCACAAAATTGGCAGAACATTTTGCTTGTTTTAAGAAATGTGCTAGAAACCAGTAAAAATGATCGTCACTATGGTGAAATAATTTTACTTGAAAAACTGATCTACACACACATCATCTAAACCGCTTATCCTTCTGGGTCACAGTGGGGATGCTGGAGCCTATCCCAGCTATCATTGGGCGGAAGGCAGGATATACCCTGGACAGGTCGCCAGTCCATCATAGGGCAAAAAAACACACACACACACCTAGGGACAATTTAGCATGTCCAATTAGCCTGACTACATGTCATTGGACTGTGGGAGGAAACCCACACAGACAAGGGAAGAACATGCAAACTCTACACAAACAGAAACCTGGTCGCCCAGCTGGGGAATCGAACCCAGACACTTCTTGCTGTGAGGCAACAGAGCTGCCCACTGCAACAACCTAAAGCTGAACTAAAACAAGTTAAAAAAAAGTCTAGAAATAAGATCCATCAGAACTATTACATATAATATCAGTTAGATTGAACCAGACATAAGATCATTTCACTTGGCAAGATACTATTTTTTGCAGTGCTAGAGTGCTGGCTAGAGTTTGAGTAGGAACAGTGACCAAAATGACACCTATAAGGCTTTAAACTAAAGGCCTGAATACAGTACTGTGTTAAAGATACAATCCACCCTTCATTTATTTAGTTTCAGCCAAAACGACCATGAAGTACAAGACATTCATGATTCAATATCAGGATAAAAAGCAGAAAACATATATTTAACAGAAAATTACACAAAAGTATGACATACATTTTTTTTCATTATTTAGTGTGTCCAGTCTTTGCCTTTATTACAGTGTCCATCCTTTTTTGGAGACTTGCTTTCAGTTTTTCAAAGAAATCTTCAGGGAAGTTCAGTCTTAAAAATTGGTTGCATTTCCTGCTTCTCACTATTCAAGAAATCCCAAATACATTCAGTGATGTTGAGGTTCAGACTCTGTGGTGGTCAGTCTATTGTTCAAAGAACACCAGCAGCTTCTTAGATACGCAAATTTTCGTCTTTTTGTCCATTTCCTTTTTCAGTAAGGGCTTCTAGACACTTACACATCTTTTTAGACCAATAGCGTAATTACACAGTTCCCGTTCACAGTGGTAGGATGGACAGAAGGATGCTTTTTCACTTGCTATCCTTTGACTTTCCCCTTCCTTATGCGAGTGTATTATCTTCTATCTATCTCCTCAAAAATACCTCCTGAAAAATGAATAGTTTGTGCTTATTGGCTGCACTGACTAGAAAATAAATATTTAAAATAAATAAATAAATAACCTCTGACATTTTCAACAGTACTGTTCATGTAGTGCAGTCTTGGGGAAATTTCACACTGGTCCCTTTGCTGTGCATTCTTCTTAGACCAGAATTCCTCATTTTTCCTGCAGCAGTTTAACTCACCATTCCCCCTCCTGAGTGCTGAAAAGGAAAGTCCTCCACAGAGTCTGCACACCCTCAGAGATTTGCTAGAGGAAAAGATCTAAGATCTGACTTTTCAGAGAGAATTCACTATTTGGACAAGCATGGCAGGAGCTTCATTCCCAAAGACCGTTCAACTGGCTAGAGCTTGTATAGGAACATTGACCAAAATGACCTCTGCATTTAAATCTGTGAAAAAATATCAGGAAACAGTGCTGTAAATAGTGGTAAAATGCATGATGTCCTTGCATTACTGTGATAAATAAAAATAAAACAGAAGAGCAGCTGTTCCTCAGGTGACTGAGAATGTCAATGCAGCTCATGATCAAACTGGACAACAAGAACAGCCTGCAACTACAAAGAGAGGGACATATAGATGGAGCGCAGTACACAGACCCCTCACTACAAATCTGAATGCACATTTGAGATTTCAGTGATGCAAAAAATCATAAACACTGGTCCACAGACATGCACATTGTCGATGAGGGGGAGTGTGTGCAGTGTAAATCATGAGAACAGAACAGACCTGAACGCTTGAGCTCTATAGTGAGATGATTTGGTGGCTCTTTCACGCTGCAGGGGACATTTTACTGGCATGGTATGGGTCCATTTGTCCACTTAGATGGGGTCAGTGCCAATCAATGCAAAGTTATTGTGACTGATCAACTTTATCTCTTCCAGGATGACAATGCCTTCATACACAGAGCACAAAGAGGCACTGAATAATTTGATGAGTAACATCATGTGCTATGGCCTTCACAGCCACCATATCTCAATCCAATTGAACACTTATAGAAGAGTTTGGAACAACACCATATTCATCTTTTGGAAGAACGGTGTCCCATCTCTCCAGTACAGTTCCAGAGACTATCTATGGATCTATGATATATACTGCATCATTAAACCTGCTTGTTCAAAGGCAGCCTTTTAAACATTGATTCAATTGAGATACAAGGACAGTCTGATGCAGCTGGCCTGCAAAGGGAATCATATGAACAGTCAGAAGAGCCAAAAAAGCCTCCGTTCTCTGCCTGAGGCAGATCAGAGATGGATTTCACAGAGAGAGGAAATGCTTCTTTTCATCATTGACTAACTGTAATGCACCAGGAAGAAACAGTAATGGTTGTCTGCCCACTTAGATTCAGCATTCAGGTGTGCTTCACTTAAGTGGGAGCTAGAAATCTTCTTTATTTTTTATTTTTTGCGTTACGCCCAACCTGCGTAAGACCATATGGAGGAGACTCCAATCGGCTATGAATAACAATGTTTGAAAGCTCTGAAAATGCCAGGGCTGCCCACACACACAGCGCCTCCTCGATAAGATAACAAACCAGCGCAGTGTCTGACGTCAACAGCAGCGGTTTCCTGAGAGACCCCAAACGTATAATGCCTTCACAGTTCTTTAAAACAGAGAAAAATCATCTTAAACACTTAGTTTCTCAGAAAGTGTAGCACATAGCAAAAACTGTTCTACTAAATCAGGCAACAAAAAAAAACAGAGTCTGATCACAGGACCAATCAGGCATTTTACGTGTTTCTGTAGATTGCATTGCTGACATTCCTGAAAGAAGCTTAAAAATCTCCAGGCTTAGGTCAATCTTGATCTTACCGTTTTGGCTGAAGAATGCAAACATATGGCATTTTCTACATGACAATCCCTTCCCCTCAAATTTTCTCCAACATTCTCAAGAATAAAGCTGACAAAAAGGTTCTCTTGGGTGATGCCATAAAACCACATTTGGTTCCCTGAAAAAGTATTAATGAATGGTTCCTTGAAGAATTACTTTTATAAGATGAGCTTGAAAAACCTTTTTAAAGAACTTCAACAAAATGTAAATGTTTTAGACCAACTAAAGTTTTTTTCCCATAGAAATGCATACCCAAGCTATGAACTATTTATAGAGCTTTTCTTAAGACTTTAACAGAGTTCAGCGCATATATTTATATTATATACAAACATATGCATATACACTTTTGGACCATAATTTGCTTTTGCTGTAACACTTGGTATGAAACATGTTTGATTTTATACACACAGCTTTATTTGATTTTGCTAATTTCATTTTCTTTACAGTCATCGTACACAAACAGCAATGTTAAAGTCATATGATGTCTCTAAAGATCCATTTGGTTCCCTAAAGAATATTTCAAAGAATGGTTCTTTGTGTAGAACCTTTGCAACATAATGTAACACTTTATTGCGGATCTATTATCTATTAAATGCACCCTAATTTTCTCTAACCCTACCGCTAAGCCTAAACATAATCTTAACCTCAATTCAAAACCAAAACGCAATCCTAACCTTAACCCAACCTTAATCCAAAACCTTATCCCACCCTTCAACTTGGTCCTGAATGTAACATTCTTGAGAATCAACTAAGTTGCACCAGATAGTTTTAATAACAATTTGAATACCTATATATAATCTTTAGGGAGCAATCCTAAACTGGAAATGGGTTGTAGTGTATATCCAAGCCAAGAATAAACAAGTACAATAAACAAGTGCACTGATATAGTTAGCTTGAACATCCCCTCAATTCCTAAGACAACAGTGTTAGTAGTATTAGTAGAATAATAAGTAACGGTATCCTCTTCTTTTATCCACCCTTCCCTGCCATTGATGACACCTCTCTTACAACCCAGGATCTTCATAAGTAAGAGTGAGTGGGTAGGGAAAAAATTCTCTCTTCCTGTTGCACTGTTCTTTTAATGAGCATAGTGAGAGTAAATGTTTCAGGCCTTCTCAGTTCTGACAGCATATCCAGAGCACAAATGAGAGCGCATTTCAGGTCCCATCTCTCCCCCACACACAGAGTAATGAAAAGGGCCCTCATAAAAATGGCTGTTTAATCACAGTTTGAGCCACCTTTGACATCTATGCCACTAAACATTTGTGTTTTTTTAAATTGCAGAACAACATCTGTAACATCTGTAAACAACACTTGGTATCACTATGAACAATACTATGGATTTTGACCAGTTACAAAATTATGACATGCTTCTCAGCCATTCATAATAGTCTCTAAACACTACTTCCTCCACAGAACTCATCAGAACAACCAGCAGTGAGAAGAGCACAAACAGTAAATGACTGTATTGGGCAAAAATGGTTGAAAAGTGTTACTGAGGAACTTTTAATAACTGACACATGCTAACCTGATCATCTGGAGTGTGGTGTTGTGCTGGATTAGACTCTGTGGAAGACCAAACTCACAGCTCACTGACAAAACTAGTAACATACAGACTTAAAAGTAAAGTAAGTAAGCTAAACTCACTGAATTTGCTACTGTTTTGCTTATTGTATTTCCTTTTTAATAAATTATAACGTGCTGTCTAACGACAAATCCTGTCACAGAAAAATGTTAAGATCAGTTAACTTTTCTTATCTGATACGTTCATAAATCATTCAGATTGAGCAGGACTTTACAGTGCTCACATTTATGACTAAAACATTGGAAGTAAAGATTGCTTACATGCTACTTTTGGTTTGGTGTTCTTCAGTGTTTATTCACTGTGTTTACTTTGCTAAGGACTCTTATTATAGAGGGCGAGGCTTGGATCCAATCTGGAGTGTGCACGAGCAGCAAGACAGGAGATGGGAACTGGATAGCAAACAAGCTCTTAGAAAAAGAAACCTCTGCTTATGTACAGTGTAGCTGTGGCCAACAACAACTTGAAAATAAAGCGCCACCACTTTTGCCAAAGCTATATTTCTTTTAATGGTGGTGAACCCTACAATATAGATGCATTAATACACATGCTATTCTTATAGTTTGATTAGAGTTTGCTAAAAGACCTTGTGTAAAAGACAGACTCTTCCTCTCTGATTACCTCCTCAACATCTAAAACTGCTCATTGTTAGCTTCATTGTTAACTTTAGTGTTCATCTAAAGCCATCATCTATTGGCCAAACCTCCTCCATATTGGACATGAAAATCTTTAACATGGAGTGTTAAACATGGTTTGTTGAACCATTTTTGTTCTATTTAATATGGCCAACATTCATATTTTGTAGTCAAACACATCTGCACTGAACATCCTGTAAAACTTGTCTATTTTGAAAAATCAAATGTTCTTCTTTGTGCACTTTTTTGTGATACTGAACTTTTTAGTCTGTTAATACAGATACTGCCAGGTATCCTGAGCTGAATGCAATATTGTCGAATGTTGTGAAATGTTGTGCAGTGTGTGAAAATTTCGTACCAGCAGATCTAGAGGGTCATGCTCTAATGGTTTTGCTTCTAGGTAACTTAACACTAGGTTTGCTATTACCGGCAGTACTCATTATACAAGAAATCCCTGTGCTCTGTGTTAGTGGATCAGGTAGCATGTGTTAAAGATAAGACTTGCTGCTGTAAGTTCAACACAATCACATACGTAGTGTGAGACAAAGCTGATGAGTAAGATGTCTTCATTTAGAAAGAAGACACATCTTGAGATGAACCTTCTCAGTGTTCTCTTGGTCTGCCTGAGGCAAACCAGCACCTCCTGACCTGCACTAGTTCAGAGAAATGCCATCTCAAATGTTAGAAGTACAGGCAAGCTTTGTTTTTGCCCGCTGCTGTAATGCCTTCCGGGGAAGAGATATCCCTCAGGCACCAAAAGGAGACTGGCATTTAATTACCAGAGAATAGGCGGTGGCAGGGCACCAAAGATCAAATCTAACAGCAGCACCGACAGTAAGAATAGCCCTGAAAGGAGGGACAGCCTTAACTAAACCAGCTATAATATCAATTTAAGGCCATAGTTGGGTGAAAAAGCTAGCTTACACCTACACAGTGTTTTCCTTACTCCAGGTGCACTGGAGCTATGAGGCTAATGATGGTAACAAGTAATAGAAGCTCATACCTCACGAGTTAGCTGCATGCCTAAATGACAACACACTTTATGCAAATCTCATTGAGTTGTTAAGGAATCTCAAACAGACTTTGGCATCTGAAACTACAGGAAGATTCACTCAAAAGAGGCCCTGAATATTCTGTAATTACTCTCGCTATATGAAGCTTTCTGAACGAAACAATGTGCAATGCGCTGCTCAGTATATGGAGCTTCAAACAAACTGGGATGCCCCTGCATCAGATCGATGAGGTAGGCGCCGGACTGTCATCCCTATATTTAACCTCCATTTGCAACTTCCGGGTGTATACCCCCCATACCCATTCATGTGTCTGGCAGAAAACTGAGATCACTTCCAGCATTGCATGTAATGCAATCAATTACACAAACGTATGTCGCTTCATAACTTGTTGCTCACATTAGCTCCAGAACAAAAATAAAGAAGCGAAGGTCTTGGCACACTTACATTAAGCAAGGTTGATCATTTTAAATGTATTTATTTATTTATTTACATTGACTATCACTTTCAAGTAATATGGCAGTTCCTTCCAAGCCATACTGTAAACATTTGATCATTTTTAGAATATCACTTCTCAGATCATCAGCTTAAACTTCTTGTTTACCTTGATGTATCCTGACTGAAAACATTTCAGCATGACAGTCATTAAAAAGCGCCTGAGAGAGTATCATCGCCCCAGGGAACACAGCGCTGTTTAAACATCTGTTTCTCTGCCATGTTCTCTCTAGTGGCTACACCCAAGACAAATATGGCACTGGTGGACATATTCTGTCAACTGTGGTGAAAGAATATGTCCACCAGTGCCATATTTGTCTTGGCTGGATAAATGTTTGTCGGTACTTACATCACTAAGTCCGTGGCACATATCTAAATGGATATCCATTGTTATTTCAGTCAGATGGAAGAATGAAGAGTAAGTCGAGGGGATTCTGAGACGGATCACAATAAAGCTTGGCATCAGACCACTTCAGCTGTTAAGACCATAGGGGTATTTCACAAAGCAGGTCTTCTCAATTAGGCAGATAGTTTAAGCCCCAAACCAAGCCTGTGCAATAGGAGGAGAGAAAGGAGACATTCTTATTAAACAAACCTTAGGCTGGCCTTTAATTATCCAGCTTTTTGAAAAAATAGTACTTTGTGAAATACTCCCCAGGCCATCATGAAAGAAAAAGTGGACAAAAGTATGTCACACATTTTGCAGAGTTGCCAACTTTGTTGAAGGGATTAGTGAGATTTTCAAATTAGTCATTTGTAATGGATTTTTTTGAAGTATTTTTGGCAGCACATAACAAGAATACAATGATAACCCAAGCAGAAATGCCAACTTGATCGTGTCAGCAGCGAGAGACAACCTCAACGCTCCACCTTTCCAAAGTTGCTCCATACACTGGGCAAAATTATATCACTCTGCTTCCACTCAATGCCATTCAAAACTCTGACCATGCTAATGATGCAAAAAAGGCAGTGCTGTGGGTGATACAGTCAATGAAGTCAATAGAAGTCAATGCCTTCTATGCTACGATATGATCCTATTAGATGTCATCATGCGAAAGAACAAAAATAGTCACTAGTTTGTTCTGAGCATGCAGGTTGGTAGACCATCGTCTCTAGTCTGAGCCATAAATGTCAAAACTCCATGATAACGCTAGTTTCTGCTAGTTCCCCTGCGTGATTCTAGCTGTATGTTAGCTCTAAGGTAACACTGATTCACATGAACGTTATTTGGATGTTTTTAGATTAAACACAGACATCTGAATACAGTGCATCCTTCACTAAAAAGCCCTGGCATAGAGCTGGCGCTGTTTTCTATTTCTAACATCTGACTGAAACATACTGATAAGTAATGTTTGTAGGATAAACAGAAAGCCTGACATTTCTTCTCACAGAAATGGTCCCACTCAATGTAAATCAAACGTGATTGGTAGATTCCACTATCACTTTCCAACTATGTAAGTGGTTAATCTGACAGGTTAGGCCTCCACTTCAGCTCCTGAAGTCCTAACTAATGGGAGAGCAAGCTTGGCTGTGTCTGCCTAGATACCACAGAGAAAAAAAATCTTCCGCTGGGCATTTCTAGAATTTATCCCTTTTGCTTTAAACCAAAATTTGACAATGAAATAAGGATATTACTACAATATCTGCAGAGGTTAATATAATATATAGTATGTCTTGGTTTATCCACTACATTTGAGATAAGGGCAAAATCGTGACATGATGGGTAGTGCAAAATCAGACAAAGAAAGATGATCATCAGCAGATTCGTGGTCCACGTGAGGCCTGATCCACCTTACATTGAGAAGAGGACAATCACGAACGTCATGTCAGATTATACATCAGCCTTCTTTCAGCACTGTGGCTGTATGATGTCTCACGCGTGTGGGTGTGTGTATGTGATTCATGCAGGGGTCTGTCTGTGGGCTGGGCCGTTTGCATATCTGCTGCTGTTTACTTTCCCAGCGTGAAGGAACTCCAGATCCGCCTTTTAAAAGCCTGAGGAGGATGTGTCAGAAACAGGCCAGGTGTTGCTCTCTCTCTCTCACCCTCTCTCACCCTCACTTCAAACTGTAACTACTGTTCATTGTTTAAGCACTGATGGAGTAATCTGTTATTCTATCTTAGCTGTTTTACGAGTTGAGAGAATGTAGGCTGTAGCCACAGGGCTCTCTATGTTCTGTATTAAGTAGCTGCTTGTTTCTGTTACTATACCCATCCTATCCATGAGGTCAAGTGAACTCTGAGCACATAATGAGGTCCATGGACAAAGTAGTGGGCTTTGTAAAGATGATGCTCTGACATTTTAAAATTCAGCTGAATTCAATTCAATATCATTTATATAGTGATCTGCACCACGTCACAAATCAGCTTTCCAGAATTGTGGGTGCCCACACCTGGTGATTTTACACATTCACTGCAAGTTTAGTGTTTTCCACTTGAGTAAAAGGTTAATGGTTGCATTACATGTCACATCTCATAAACTTGTGTATCATCTAGAATCCCAATTTTACAAGTTGTATAATATAACTTTGTTAGCCATTCGAGCACAATTTACTGCCAGAAAAAAAGTGTTTTTGAGTTTCCAACACCACTTGCATCATAAGGCTTGAGATTAACCATCTTGATTTTCATTTTGTGAGAAAAAAAAACTCATTTTCTTCTGAAGATTCGTCACTGACTGTGAATAGAGTGGCGACCTTCCGGGCCAAAGTGCTGCAGAGATGAACGTTTACCCTAATCTAATGTACTGAACTCAGTTCATTAAGGCCTTGCGAATTAGCTGATGAGCTGAATCAGGTGTGTTTAATGAAGCAGCCTGCTTTATTTGGCTGTTGTTTGGGCCTCAAGAACTGGAGCATGACACGTGGCCTAAACAAATGGGTGGTTAGAAACAGAAAACAGTGGTGGCAGCTTTACACCAGAACTGAGCACTACTGAAAGTGCCACTGTGAAACTGCTACAAGGTCAAATATATGTCCTGGTTTAATCTAGAACAGCCAAAAAAGTTTATGTGAACTGCTGGCAGCACGAACAAACTACTCGAATCCCATAAGGATGCTAGCTCAAATTAGCGTTCTTGCAGAGGTGTATTTTCTCCTCATGTTTTGATTAAGTTTTGACATTCATGGCACAAATTGGGGGTATAGATATGATAAGCAGCATCACAGGTTAGCACACATATGGTCTATTTCTCAGGAATAGCGAGAGAAGACACTGCCAGCGAACGAGCCATATGGGTGTTTACTTCCTTATATGTACCTTAGACGTTGCTGCAAACCGTTGAGATGACGCTGGAAGCATTACCAGATTCAAGCTGCCGATTGCCACATTATGGGGTACGTAATGGTTTATTAATGCTATGCTGTCAAATTCAGAGCAGCTTTATTGCTAAAGCCAGGAGCGTCAAATCAAGATGCCTTTGTCAGTAAATAATTGGAGCTGGCGGAAAGGATTCCACAATCATTTCCCATTCTGAGCTCGTTCACGTTCAGCCTGCTCTCTGTGCGCACAGAGCAGCGTTTACAGCTGTGATTGGCTTTTCCCCCCGCGGAAGCCGGTGAGTCAGTGAGCTGCGCTACGCGCTGTACTGTATGTGAGCGGACGGCTGTTATAGCTCGCCGTAGGCGGAGGAGGGTCATACAGAAGCGTGGCAGGGGGCAGGAAACAGGTGTCAGAAATGACGCAGAGAGAGCGCTTCAGACACAAAAACGCACTCTGGCACATACTCACACATTCACACACACACACACACACACACACACACTCGACGGCACTTGTGTCCTCAAGCTGTCTAGTACTTTTCAGAATAATGATAAGGCAGAGACACACATTAGTCTCTCTCTCTCTCTCTCTCTCTCTCTCTCTCTCTCTCTCTCTCTCTCTCTCACTCATTCACTCTCACTCAGGCAGGCTGTCCTCACCCGCCTTCCTCTAAAATGCCTGGGGTTATTATTTGCACCGCTGTCTTTTCAAAGCATATTAAATCATCAGTATTAAGTCATCTGTCTGTTTTGGGTCCCTGTGGACATGCTCATTTGTTTATCTGTCTGCTTTTCTCTGTGGTAGACACTGCAGCACATCTGGAAGGTCACCCTCTTAGCTCTGGCAAACCCTTGAAGCGATAAAATCAAATGTGCACAATTGCCACCCACCCCCCATCACCCACCCCCCATCACCCACCCCCCAACCTGAAATGTAGTCCATCAGCCAAGACATGTTGGAAATTTCGCACAAGAGCTACTAAGCTAATGGAGCTAACCATGAAGCTTATATTGAGTTACTAAATAAACTCCAACAGACTTGCTTATGTGGTCACTGTTTTTAGTAATGCAAAGAGTTTGTGTAGCTGTCTATGGAGCTGAACACCTCACAGGGACAGTTTACTCATAACATCTAGGCCAAAAGGCCTAACAACACCACCACTTCCTGAAGAGGCTGAGAGGAGTCAACAGTGGAGAGCGTACTGACCAGCTGCATTATGGCATGGTGTGTGATTTACATGTTCAGGTTCATGTGAACTCCACATTACCACAATGAATATAATGTTATAGAAACAATGAAGGCAATACGTTTGTTCTGATGAAGCTTTTTTATTCCCTGATAAATCTATAACAATATGCACTGCAGTTTAAATAAAAATAATCTGTCTAGGCTCCAATTTGAGCAAATAGTCAAATCCGATTAATTACAATTAACTACAACTTTACAGAAGAAGGAAAAACCTACTTTACTTTTAATGTAAGTCAATGGAATTTTCTCCAAGTCATTTTGGGTCAGTTCTTTTAGTCCCATCACATATATATATATATATATATATATATATATATATCCATTCCCAAACCATGTGTGCAGAATGGCAGGGCGCATTGTCCTGATGAAGAAGTCACTGCCATAAGGGAATACCATTGTCATGAAGGGGTGTACCTAGTCTGCAACTATATTCTGGTACGTGGCACGTGTCACATTGACATCCACATGAACCCAGTTTTCTTTGCCCAGAGCATCACACTCCCTCACTCCATCACACTCCCAGTTTGTCCTCTTCCTACAGTGCATCCTGGTGCCATCACTTCCCCAGGTAAATGGCCCAAAAAATGTGATTCATCAGACCAGATGACCTTCTTCCCTTGTTACAAGGTCCAGTTCCAACACTCATGTGCCAGTTGTAGGGGCTCTCAACAGTGGACAGGGGTTAGATTGGGCACTGGTCTGTGGCTACACATCCCCATATGCAGCAGGGTACAATCCACTGTGTAATGTTTCTTACAGTAGCCCTTCTGTCAGTTCAGACCAGATATGATAGCCTTCTTTGGCCCCACTCATGGATTATCCTTGGGAACTGAACCTAACACTCTGTTGCCAGTTATGTTACTTATTGTCACTCAGAAAATCAACAAAGCATGTCATTTGACTGTCAAACTTTCGCATACAAATGTAAATGTATCTGTCCATCCCATTCTGTAAGTGTACTGTGAACAGACGCCTTAATATCTGTCTGTTTACTTGTATACTAGGATCTTTGCAGTACACACTGTGAACTGAGCATCTATATTAATACTACAGTGTACTGTAAGAATAACTTTGCACACATACTACAAGAATGCTTGTGTAGTTTTGCACTCTAAAGATAACCTCTGCCTTTTTTGATACTGTGATACTGCATATATTGGCACAAAGTTGAGAATTGCCACAACCCATGACAATAAACATTAATTGAATTTTGTCCTCTTTTATAGATAACACTCATGCAACAGTGGTCACCAATGCTGTTCCTGGATATCTACCTTCTGGCATCCAGTTGCCAAAAATGCACCCTTCATTTATGAGAAGTCAAAGGCCACAAGAGCTTGTAATGAAATGCTTTAAGTGTGAATTGTAATTTTATGAAAGCAAGATTTAAACATGCCACATTGTTGACACCAGTTAGCCATAACATGGTAGTGCAGTCTAACCAGGCAATCTCGAATGTGTGTGAATGAGAACTAAAGAGGACCCTTCCCAGAGCTAACAAGGTCTCTCCTACCTCAGCTCTTCACTTCTGTTGGTTATCTGAAACAAATGTCTTAGATTTGGGTTGGAAGTGAACCTGCAGGGAGGCAGACCTCCAGGACGAAGGTTGGTGACTACTAAAGATCAGAAAGCATATTAGCCAATCTGTTTGAAATTACTTAACACATTGACGCAATATGATGTGTGATGTTTGCACAGTGCTAAACTGATTTCTACAGCTACATTAGCCTTGTAGTGCCAGTCCAAAACTAAAGAAACTCATTCAGATAGCAAATATTGGTTGATTGACTACATTTGGAGCAGAGCTTGAGTCGCATGTTGACTGACTCACAGCTGAACTTGGACTTAAATGACTTAGATTTCAGACTCATTTTTAAAAGTTTTAGAGAACAAAAACATGAGTGGGAACATTATTGCAGTAAGTGAATAATGCTTTTCGCTTCCAACCTTACGTGTGTGACTTTGCCTGTTATTTTTGCTGTAGTCATGCACAGTCATTACTGAAATTCTGGCAGCTTGTAGCAGCATCAATTTTCAACATGGCTTCAAATAACAAGCCTTTTATTGTTAAAAATCTTTCAATTTGATGGATAGAAGTGCACTGCTACAAACAGTAAATGAGGTGTTCAAAGGAAAGGCAAACAACTTCAAATGATTGGCTAGCATGTAGTATGGATATAAAATATTCTAGTGCAATAAGATAAGATACAGATCACATTCCTTTCAAACTTACTTACAATTCAGCTGGATTAGCTTTCACACTAGCTAGCTAGCATAGTTGCGATACAAACTGCAAAGTAACAAACTATGTTAAGTTTTTGCCTCTTTCCTTTAAATACACTGCAAAAATTTGTATCTTGTCAAGTTAAACGATCTTAAATCTAGTCAATACATCTAATATTTCCCATTTTAAGATATTCTAGGTTATTTCTAGATTTTATTTACTTGTTTTAGGCCATTTTATCAATTAAAACTATTTCACTATACTGGCAATTCATTTTGCTAGTTTCATGCATATTTTTTAAAACAAGCTAAATTATCTGCCAGTATAGTGAGATAATTCTACTTAATAAAAGTACTTTAGTAAAAAAATGTATAGAAATTAGATAAATGTTCTTAAAATAAGCTCACAACAACCTCAACAGAAGAGATTTGATTTTTTAAACTATATATAAGATAATTTTACTTGACAACATTTAGTTCTGTAACGAGGAGGCGGACGCATATGCAGAGATAAGCAAGATTTATTATGGGCAAACCCAGGGTCATAGAGCCAACACGGATGGATCGGGGGACAGACATGACAGAAACCAGAACCAAACTAACAGAACAGTACGAACAACAGAACAAAGACCAATACAAACACAACCAGTACAACCAACAAAGACCAGCAAGCACAAGGGGCAAACACAGGGCTTAAATACACGGGGCTGATGAGGGACAGGTGGAAACAATCATGGATGGAGATAGGAAACGAGGGGGCTGGACCAAAACAAACACACATGGGCTAAACCAAAACATGAACACATGGACAGGACTAGGAGGGGCCAATTGTGACAAGTTCAAATAATGAACACAACTTCAAATAATGAAAAAAGGCTGACGGACAGAACGGAAACCCTACAAGCAGTAAATAAGGTATACTGCAAAATTCCTGCAGCTAACAACACTTAATTCTCTACCAAAGACTTGTGACTTTCCTCATATGACCTGTGAACATCTCTGGTTTGGAATAAAGGTGAATTGTGTAAATTTGCTTTTTGGCTGAACTGTCACTTTATTATTTGCCAACATGTGAAAATGAAAATGTGTTCTGAAAATAGTCAGTGACTTCACTGCTAACCTGCAGCCTGCAGTTACTAAGCTACTGCGGAAACCTTCTGATGCTGTACTGAATAGTTGGTATGGGGAAATGGATTTCTTCTGCATTGCCATGTGTTAAGTGTGAATATTTCCTGTCTGTGTTTGTACATTATTGAGTGGTTTGTGTGAAACAGTACTGATACATCTGTTCTTTGTTCTTTCTGCATGGATTGGTTGGTATATTTTCTCCTGACAGGAAGAAGGTGAACTGGGGGTGGTGCACTGTGTGTGTGTGTGTGTGTGTGTGTGTGTGTGTGTGTGTGTGTGTGTGTGTGTGTGTGTGTGTGTGTGTGTGTGTGTGTTTCTGACCGGAAGAGGGGGGTGGTACTAATTCTTTTCATGAGTCATCAGAATGACCAGCATCAGCTCTAAAGAACAGACACACACATACCTGCACAATGAAGAACATGAAGCTCTTACACTTACTTCACAATGATCTCTCTCTCTCTCTCTTTCTCTCTCTCTCCCTCTCTCTCTGTCTCTCTCATACACCCACAGACATTAAAGAATGTGGAGATCACTTTTACATATAGGACTTTTGAATATGAATTTGAATATGAATTACAATTCAAAGGTTTGTAAACCCTTAACATATCGCTTGTTGATGGAACAAAACCTATTTTACAGTTTTTGACGTAATTTGCAAACGCCTGTTTCCCTTTCCATTGTATGTAAATTTGAACAAACCTATATAAGATTCTGGTTCCATTGACTTACACTTAAAGTAAAGTAGGTTTTTTCCTTCTCCTCTAAAGTTACATTTTTGGAGATACAAGGTTTTGCTGTAACATTAAGGATATTAATAATTATTGATATTTTATTCATTGATAACACACACAGTGTAGACTGAAATATTAAAAGACAGGAGGGAAAATGTCACTGAGTTGCGAGTGACAAATAAGTCTCAAGTCTTGATTCAAGTCCTGTGTCAGTACGGTCAGTCCCACGTCAATACAATACATGCAAGTCTGCAAATTTCAGTCCACAATTTCTATTTACTTGCTGAGATTAACGTATTTGGAAAAAAATATAACAATTAGATGTGGAGAAAACTGGACTCTTAGCAACCGTGCCAGAGCTGGTGTCAGTCCACCAGTCCCATTACTATTTAAAGCTTTCATCTTTGATAGAGAGGAGAAAATCAAGCTCTTGCTTCTGACCTGAAAAAATCCATAGGTGTTTCTGTCCATCCTTCCACTGTGAGAAGACAGCCCAACACTATGGGTCTGGAAGGACGTGTAGCTCTCAAGAAGCCTCACTGAGAAAAGACAAAAAGAGATAATTAACATACTAAATACACTAAGAACAAAAAACACATGATTAAAAATGACTAAAAATTATATTTCTTTTTGTTTAGGCTTCTTTTCTGTTATATATTTCTCCTTAATGGCCTTTTAGCTGTAATTTAAATAAATGGTGGGTGGTCTTTGACTTTTGCACAGTACAATCAGATCAAACCATACTTCAACGTATGAGTCCTTCACACATTAATAAATTAAATAAATAATTGTTAAGGAAATACAATCAAATTGAACCATTTCGAGGTCAGAGATTTCCATCCATTATAGCAATGGGTCTCTCTACAGAGCCTGTAGTGCTGCCTGCCAGTCCAACAAGCAAAACAGTGAGAACACACTCAGCACTGCTAATGAAGTGCTATGAGACAAGAAAATTACATATACTGACTGATGAAGGACACACAAACACGCACACAAAGTTTTTATTGTAGCTACTCTCTCTGATCATTTGTAGCTATCTAACTGATCTCTAAATCCTTATTCAATTGTGGTGAGAGGGGAGTCCATTACAGCTTGGCCTGTGTGAGACACTTTATTTCCCAGCTTACCTGCTGAGCACTGATATCGGTATAGCACTATGCAAAGGTAGAAAAAACCAGTGTCACTCAGTAGTAGATCCTTTTTGTAAAGTGTGAGGATCATAATCACATTCAATAATGGATTCATAAGCTTGCTCACAGCAAGCATCCTCACCTTATAAACCTTCCTTATAAAGGCCTCTGTGCCACGCTGACCACTGAGACAGACCTGGCAAGGTGAGGCCTTGTATTCATTTGACCTGATTGCCTGCAGGCAGCCGCAATATGTTTTGATCTTAATGAAAGCTGGCTCTGCTGTCAGCAGCTCGCCGTCATCACTAGCAGGACCCCGCCAGGCCTAATTATTCAGCTATGGATCGAGGATGCTGTGGCAGGTTCAGCCAAGAGAATGAGAAAGGAGAGCTGGAGAACGAAGCCCTGGCAGTCATTAGAACAGTGTGTGCTCAGAATTATAAGGTTCCACTTGACATTTTTGGTGAGTTATACGCATGTAGTTGATTATGCAGTGCTGATCACTGTTGCTGTCTGAGAATAGAGTCTGTGAGAAAAGAGGAGTCTTAAAAACAGTAAAGGTTCTTCCTTGAGGATGCGAAACAAATTGCCTTGAACTCCCTTAACTGTCATAAAATCTCTGTGTAGCTTTTATAGAATGGAGATAACATACAATGTGATAAACACACCAAAGTGCAAAAAATGATGTAATTTGTTATTAATAATAATTTCAATATGCAGTTCTTCCAACAGGCAGTTTAGTTCATTACTGTGCAATGCAACATGAAGTTTTTTTTTTTTTAATTTACTTAACACATTAATACAGAATTCACTAGATGTGTGTGGATTAATTGATATCTACAGTTCTAGGCAAAAGTTTGAACACCTGTGCACAGGCCACATTTTATGTTTTATTTTTTTCCCAATATATTAAATTCAGCAAATAAGCAGTAATTCTAGAGAACCTATTTTCATTTACAGATTCATTAAAAGATGTAATTTGATTTCATTATGCTTTCAGCAAAAATGATTGTATGTAGAATCAAAAAAAGGCTCTAAGTCTAACACTAGCACAATTCACTATATAGTGTAGTTATGTTATAACTAGAGTTTAGGGGGAGGAGCATGGCTGAAACCTCTCCTTCTTCCAATCTAACACCCTATAAATTCACATCCTCACCTTCCGTTCCTGTGATGCACTGTTCGCAATCCCCACCGCCACTCGCCTGACCCTGTTGTTCAGTCCTGCATCAGTCCTACTACAGCTATGGGACGGGGTCTGGCCTTCTAGCTACAGACAGAAGCTGCCCAGAACTCCGGCCCATGTTTTAAAAGCTCTTCCACCTCCCTCAATCAGTCTTCCCTCATACTACCACCACATGTTGAAGGTCTGGTCTGAAATTACAAACAACCAGTTTTAAAAGGTTCTTTAAAGAACCAAATGCATCAGGTTTTCCATCATAGAGGCATAGCCTTTAATAATGCAAGAAAGCATTTTATGCACTGAAAGGGTCCCTTGAGTTATCACTGTTCTATATACACCTACTTTAAGTAGAGAATCCTTGATCAAGGCCTTTTTTGAGGGCAATGGGTTGTAAGCCAATGTGCACATTTCGAGCGCTTTAGAACACCTTCAAACATTGCTGAGCCAATCAGATTGCAGAGCTGGAACTATTTGTTTTGTTAAAGAAAACGTATAAAACCAGGTTAATAAAGTGAACAAATCAGTAGATTTGAGGTTATATTTGGGGGATTGTCTATAAAGATCATTATGTAGTGTCTCTAATTAGGGTAATTATTGTGTTGTATGGAGGGCTAACTAGCTAGTTAACACTTTCAGAAAAATCTAATGTGTTAATTAAAAAGTAAAAATAATAGTTTTAATTCAAACCCCGTTAACAGTATTTCCAGGATGGCCAAGCAAGGTAACTCAGTGATATTGCATTATCTAGCTTTGTTATTAGTAAGTAGTACTGAGTGCCTTGCAGGTTTTGAGGATGGAAGATAGCTTTGCTAGGCAGCTGGTCATTTTGTCAGTGAAATGTGCCGTCAGATTCAGCTCAGATTATTGCTGTTTTGTCACTTAGAAACACAGAGGGCTTGTACCTACTGAAGTCAGACAACATCTGGATAGTGGAATGCAAATAGGACTCCTCAGTTTCCTTCTGTGGCCTATTTCCAATAATTTATTCCCTCTTATTATCTTTTACTCTGTATATTAGCAAAAGATTGAGGAGAATGCAGAAAAGACAAACAAAGAAAGAAATCTTCTGGCTCTAGTCTTTAACCTTGGATGTGGGCCCACACTTACACTACTGTGCAAAAATTCAGAGACCATCCTTTCTTTAATTCATTTTCAGTCAAAATAGCCATTAGGTACAAGCTATTTCCAGCATGAGGAACAAAATGGGAGGCATATATTTTACATGACATTGCACAAAAGCCTCCAACACTAAATATAATATCAAATATTTCAGTATTTAAGGTCCACTCTTTACATTTTGTTCCCTTTCGAAGACACACTAACATTCACACAAGTAAACACCTCAGCTGTCTTTAGATTATCAATCATATAAAGTGGGAAAAAAAATCAAAAACTGGAGTTCAAAAAAGGTATTGAGAAAAAGGGACTCTCTTCATCTTTGAGAAACAGCATAAAATTAATCTCCACTCTTGCTTCAGACCTGAAAAAATAAGCCGTTTTTTCTTTCCATCCTTCCACTTTGAGAAGACAACTCAGCATTACGAGTCTGAAAGAATGTGTAGCTGTCAAGAAGCCTTTACTGAGAAAAGGAAGTAGACAAAACAGAACACTTGCACTAAAACACTGAAACTGGACATTTGAGGTAAGAAGTAAAGTTTTAATGACAGAGGAGTCAACATTTGCAATTGGGATTACTTTGGGTTACATGAGAAGCAGAACATTACTAACACTGAACATTGGAGGTTTGGAAGCAAATCCCTAGTGATTTCATTGAGAAACTGAAAGCAAGTCTTCTGAAAAGAATGAAAGCAGAAGATGGACACACTAAATACTGAACAGTTCTGATGTAATGTTGAATTATTGAGGCTTCTGTGTAATTTTCTGAGAAAAATTGATACTTTAATGAATGATTTGACTGGAAATGAAAGAAAAGGTGGTCTCTGACTTTTACACAGGTCATCATTCTCATAACCACATAAATGTAAACATCAGCTTCATAGTCTTTACCTAATAATTCATAATAGTTAATGAATAAAAAGTCTTTAGAGTAAAGACCAGCCTGCAGAGTAAGTATGAATTCAGTGATCAGTTTAGCCGGTATGGAATGGTGCGTTTAGGATTGAGCTCATTTAAAGTTTGAGAAGAAAAAGTTGGAAGTGCAATGTTGATGATGAGGAAATCCTGAGGAGCTCCGCCTCTTGACCTTTGTTACGCTGGATATTAGCCCACCTTTTTCTCTTCCTTCCTTCCAGCAGCCAGAACAGCTTCCAGAACTACAATTCATTATTCATTATGACATAATAACAACGAGCTTGAACTTGAACTGAACCGAACTGAACTGAAATATTTTTGTTTCTGAAAAAAAAACTGCAAGAAACAGGATCACGAGAATACAAAACAATACAAAACAAATAAGAATGGCTCTAGCCTTCCTCTTAACGCACTTCAAATATGATATCTTGGAAATCTAAACAATATTTTAAATATTTCTCATTAGGAAATTGTAAGAATATATTGTTGTAAAAATATAATATAATTCAATCTATGTTTTAGTGGCATAACTGCTTGCGGGGCAGGGGAACAGTCATACTGCAGCCCAAGGCACCAGTGGTGGACAGTAACAAAGTAAATATAATTAGTATGTTAAAGGTAAAATGTGTAAAAAGTATTTTTTCGTGTATCTGTACCTTACCTACACTGTACTGCTGCTGTTAGAACAATACTGTTACTTGCACAGAGTAATATTGTTTACTGTTTTCATCTGTCACTTGATGCACTTTATGAACAGCTGCTCCACATATTTGCACATACGCATTTGCACATACTGTACACTTTTTTGCTTTATCTATGGTTTTTGAGTTATTCTTATATTTTCTTTTTTCTATTCTCTTAAGAGTATATATGGTGAATGGAGGAATAGCAAAGTAAGAATTTCATTGTACAGTGCAACTGCCTGTTCTGCTGTGCACATGACAATAAAACTCTTGAATCTTGAATCTTTACCAAATATGTTACTTTTTACTCCACTACATTTTGCGAAATCAGTTGTTCCTTTTGGTTTATGCGCACATAAAAATGTAACATGTCAAAACGAAACCTGTTGGACATACCAATCCAGTGCAAGCATACAGTTCAACATCAGTGCAGCAGCATCAAATTTTGGGAGTGTCTATTCCAACATAAATGATGGAACTAATGGAGCTCTTGAGTAGAACAACCATCTAAGCGTTGGTCCTATCATCAGGAGATTGCGAGTTCGACCTGGTGATGCCACAGCGAACCGTAGCCAGGAGTCCAAGAGAGCACAATTAGCCTTGTTCTCTCTAGGTGGGTAGGATGACCCCCCCAGTAAGGGCAGTAAGGGCTTCTTGACTGTAACACATCCCCTAGCATTGAGTTGTCTTCTAACAGTGGAAAGATGGACAGAAATACATGAGAAGTGGAGCTTGAATTTCTCCTCTATCACAAAGATGACAGCCTTAAGTGCTATTTATCTGATCTGATTTTCATTTTTTCTCTTCATTCATTTATTTTACACTGGAGCCCATAAGGTCTTAGTTGTGCTACTGATGTTATGTCAGTAAGCAGATAATCATACTTCTTTCAAGCTCTCTTTCTTGAAACATAAGACCATTTCAAAAGACAAAATTGCTTACAAGTAAAAATGTCTTGAAACAGGTTGAATAATAGTATAATATTCTAACAACAAACTCATCATGAGAAAATATTAGAAATATTAACAACACTGATTAGATTTAACAATGTTTCACTTGCCATAGTCTATGATACTGTATTGTTATATGATATCATTACTTAGTGTATATGACTGGAATTTGCCTCATATCAGTACAGAGAAATTGAAATGGTAAGAGCTATACTGAGAGGAAGGCTGTGTTCCCCCGCTGTTCTCCCTTGTTTCCTTTCTTATATAAGGATCAGTAACTTGTCCACAGTCTGTTATGTAAGAAGTGCAGAAAGGGAGGTTTTTGTCTGCGTCTGTGTGTGTACAGGTGCTTGTGTCTGTATGCCTGTATGTGCCAAGTGCATGTATGTTTAAGAGCTTACGGTGAGGGCCCCTCAAGCCTATCTGAAAGTTTCTCATATTCATGAGTGAGCTTTTGAAGCTTTTGAAGAGCACAGATTTCAAAGCTGTAATTATTCATGTTTTTCTGCTGAAGGGGTGCATTGTTTGGGCTGAGTGATGTTTACCCATTGAGAGTAGGGTGAAAATGGATGGTGCTATAGGAGCTTTTCTGTGATATTGTAGAACTGAAGGCTATAACTTGAGGACTTGATGAACATGATAACAATATGTTCTTTTTCAAAGGTAGAGACTCATATTTCTTTACAGCAGTGAAAGGAACCAGGGGTCACAGTATCTACAACACAAATATAGCCATTTTATTTACTTTATAAAATGACCTGTGGACCTACATGTGTCTCTTGTGCTTTTATATGTAACATTCATGGTGAAATCTGAAAATAAAAATTTCCCTTGCATGAATTTTAAGCCAAAAGCTTTTCTCAAAACTGTTGTAAGACAATAATCCGGATATCAGGCAACATCTTTGTAACTATTTCATGCAATAACTTTGGTCACGCTTCATTTGGACAGTCCCCTATAGATGCTCTACAGATACCTAAATCACTAACAAATTGTATGTTGAAGTTCAGCTGATTATCAAGAACCGTGTAGTTATGCTTATGGTTAGGAGTAGGTGTAGGTTTTGCCTTGAGGTTAAGATTAGGATGAGGTTTAGAATTACGGTTAGATTTAATAAAATCTTTCATACTGAACCTGAACTTTTGTTTTATTTACTGGATATTTAGTTGAGTGTTACTTAAAGACAGACTGAGCATTTACAAAGCATCTACCACCCAAATAAAGTGCTACCATAACTTTCTGCAAGGGAGCTTTTAGAGGCATGACTATTTACAGTGCCTGGTTCCTGTCACCACCTGTGTGAAAAAGTCTGACCTGGTAAGTTTCCCTACAATTAAGCATTTTACATAGAACAATTTAATTGAAAATTTTGTAAACTTCCCCTTTAATGTCTAGGCCCAATGAAGAGCATAGGTCCTCTTGCCAGAGGTCAGTGAGTTTGATCCATGACAAGCACACAGCCATCAACAGCTGGGAGTCTGAGAGAGCACAATTGATCCTCTACTCTCGCTAGATGGGTAGAATGGCCCTACTGCTGCCCCATCACTCAGTCTGATGCTAGGCAACAGGGGCATTGTAAATGAGGAGTATTAAGACTACTCAAATTGCACTGATGATACTGAGGCCCTAAAACTTTCTTTGCATATATATTTTAGGCTTACTAAAAGATTCTCAATTGAAATGTTTGTGTATACATCACTTCATACACTCAAGGAGGCCCTGCTGTATAAATGTTCAGTACTTTAGCCTGTTTACATCTGTAAGACAAATAACAATTTCATTTTAATTTAAATAATAAAACCAAGATATTTGAAGGTGTAGGCAGGTTGACAGGATGTACTGAAGCTACAACCCCAATTCCAATGAAGTTGAGACGTTATGTAAAACATAAATAAAAACAGAATACGATGATTTGCAAATCCTTTTCAACCTATATTCAATTGAATACACTACAAAGACAAGATATTTAATGTTCAAACAGATAAACTTTGTGGTTTTTTGCAAATATTCACTCATTTTGAATTTGATGCCTGCAACACATTCCAAAGAAGTTGGGACGGGGCGTGTTTACCACTGTGTTACATCACCTTTCCTTTAACAACACTCAATAAGCGTTGGAGAACTGAGGACACTAATTGTTGAAGCTTTGTAGGTGGAATTCTTTCCCATTCTTGCCTGATGTACAACTTCAGTTGCTCAACAGTCCGGGGTCTCCGTTGTCGTATTTTGCGCTTCATAATGCGCCACACATTTTCAATGGGAGACAGGTCTGGACTGCAGGCAGGCCAGTCTAGTACCTGCACTCTTTTACTATGAAGCCACGCTGTTGTAACACGTGCAGAATGTGGCTTGGCATTGTCTTGCTGAAATAAGCAGGGATGTCCCTGAAAAAGCTTGGCTGCTTGGATGGCAGCATATGTTGCTCCAAAACCTGTATGTACCTTTCAGCGTTAATGGTGCCTTCACAGATGTGCAGGTTACCCATGCCATGGGCACTAACACACCCCCAGACCATCAGAGATGCTGGCTTTGAACTTTGCACTGATAACAATCCGGACAGTCCTTTTCCTCTTTGGCCCGGAGGACACGACGTCCATGATTTCCAAAAACAATTTGAAATGTGGACTCGTCAGACCACAGGACACTTTCCACTTTGCGTCAGTCCATCTCAGATGAGCTCAGGCCCAGAGAAGCCGGCGCTGTTTCTGGGTGTTGTTGATAAATGGCTTTCACTTTGCATGGCAGAGTTTTAACTTGCACTTGTAGATGGAGCGACGAACTGTGTTCACTGACAGTGGTTTTCTGAAGTGTTCCTGAGCCCATGTGATAATATCCGTTACAGAGTGATGTCGGGTTTTAATGCAGTGCCGCCTGAGGGATTGAAGGTCACGGGCATTCAGTGTTGGTTTTCTGGCTTGCTGCTTACTTGCAGAGATTTCTCCAGATTCTCTGAATCTTTTGATGATATTATGGACTGTAGATGAAATACCTAAATTCCTTGAAATTCTGTGTTGAGAAACATTGTTCTTAAACTGTTGGACTATTTGCTCACACAGTTGTTCACAAAGTGCTGAACCTCGCCCCATCCTTGCTTGTGAACGACTGAGCCTTTCAGGGATGCTCCCTTCATACCCAATCATGACACTCGCCAATTAACCTGTTCACCTGTGGAATGTTCCAAACAGGTGTTTTTTGAGCATTCCTCAACTTTCCCAGTCTTCTGTTGCCCCTGTCCCAACTTCTTTGGAACATGTTGCAGGCATCAAATTCAAAATGAGTGAATATTTGCAAAAAACAATAAAGTTAATCCATTTGAACATTAAATATCTTGTCTTTGTAGTGTATTCAATTGAATATAAGTTGAAAAGGATTTGCAAATCATCGTATTCTGTTTTTATTTATGTTTTACACAATGTCCCAACTTCACTGGAATTGGGGTTATATTAATAGAAAGGAAGCTTATGCTAAAGGAAGCGCAACTGTCAAATGGAAATGATGTGACTGAGCTGTCCAAACAAAACCCTATTGTCCTACAACTTTTGCTGCCTTTTTGAGTTTCCCTCTTAAACAAGTAAAGGGCAAAACCCTCTGTGGTACAATGTCTGCTATGATTAATAAGGACACTCTAGGCTTACCTTTGATCTGGGTAAAATACAGATTAAAACCAGAATATCTAATTTTCATGATCTGCGGCTGATAAATTACAGATTACAGATTAATATTATTTGTTTGTGTAAATTTCAGTGGGTTTTGAGTGATTTGTCTGTCTAGTCAAAAACTGTTCAGCAGCAAACATTGCAGTTTTGGTCAGTTGCATATAGTGTACTAATATGCAGCCATGTTGCATATATTTCTATTCTACTTGCTGTATGCTAAGTTACAAACTATTTTAAAAAAATAAAGTAAGGTTATGACAAATTTGGCATGTTATCAATGTTGAGATTCTGCTAAGAGAAATGGACTGGGTCAAAGAGCCTACGCATTAGATTTTCTCTGGTATCAAAAAAAAAAAAACCTGGCATTTGTCAGCTGCTGTAACATAACTGGCAGTTAGCATTCTCCTCCAAGTATGTTAAACTCTCCAGTGAAGTTGCATTAGACAGCTTCAAAACGCAAGATGTTGAAAGATGTCTCTGAGGATGCACATGCTGGCCTTCACCCTCCCAGCTTAGCAGCATCATATGATGGGGGAGAAAGATGTAATTTAATTGGATTGGGGGCCCAAAAATATACACACTCATACTGTTATTCTGTTATATAACTACTTCAACTATTAAAGGCTTAGCATCTGACTTTTTCTAAATCCTACCATGAAAAAGAACTCTCAGCTTAATATAAATCGAATGTTTTCAGAAAACATGCAGCCTCAGAGGTATTGAAAAACAAGATGAAGTCAAATATTTGGCAGCCGCACACGCTAGCTCTACCTTAGCGCACTGAAAAACAGTGAGATGATGATACAAAGTTCTCACAGCCTCCTCTCTGCCACCTCCTTCTCTCGCTAGCTTTCCGCATACACACTCACACGCACATAAAGCAAACACATAAAGCTCTTTCTCAGCTTGAGAAGGATGTCAGAGTGCCTTTCTGAGTCAGAAACCTGCACTGCAGTCTCCCCCTCTGCTGCCACACAGCTGAATCTGAAAATGAATCTAAACACTTTTGTAAATAATATACCACTTTAGAGCATTTTTACAGAGTCAAACTCACAAACATACTTTATTTGGTTCTACATAAAAGGCGCTTCAATCAGAGGAAACCAAATACATATGAAGAATTCAATGCAGCAATTCAGATTTTTAGTCTAACTGCTGGTCCACTGGGTAAAGGAAGCATCATCTATTCCAATCAGGTTGCTAAAATGGCCTTTGCAAACTTTCTGCATGTACCAGCATGAACAGCTGATATCTTAGTTTTAGAAGTCATATATAAACCATTAGAGATTGCATAGATTTAATACAAGGTATCGGTGTGATGGACTAGTGGCCTGTCCAGGGTGTTTCCTGCCTTCTGCCCAGTGACCTCTGGGATAGGCTCCAGCACACCATGTGACCCAGGAGGATAAGCAGCTAAGAAGATTAATGAATATCAGGTAGGTATTGGTACCTGCCAATTCACACCGCCACCCCCACCCCCCCCCCCCCCCCACCCCGGCCACACACACACACTCACACACTAAACCCAGCCATCATTGTGTATAGAATTTGACAACCAAATCAACAATGCAGTTATGTCTGTAGCTGCAGTGGCATAAAGACTGTCAGAGAACATCTTTTGAGAATAAGTGCCACTGGTATTGTGCAGCATACAGTAAGGCTTATGTGTGGCTGGGTACCAAATTGCCAGAATATAATTAATAGGAAGGACCTATTAGGACCTATGTGCCTTCATAGCACAACTGAAAGTCTCTTCACACGCATACAAACAATTGTAACTAAAAGCTATGAACAATCCCAAAGGGCTTTATTGCCAACAAGATAAGATAAGATAAGATAAGATAAGATAAGATAAGATAAGATAAGATAAGATAAGATAATCCTTTATTAGTGCCACAGCAGAGAAATTCACAGTATTCAGAGTAACAAACAATATTTCTGCCTGGCCATTTACATCGCATTACATGTGCATGGACATAAGCAAATATCCTCGAATAACAGGCGAGGGAAACAGGATGCAGCTGATGTAATGCAGTGGAGAGGAAGTGGACAAGGTTTTTAGAAAGCAGCATCACTAAAGAAAAGAGTCCATTCACTGCAAGTCAACAAAGGCCTTGAAAACACCTTTTGAGAAGCTTTAAATCTATCAAAGCTGAAGGACACCGGGGAAAGTCTGTGTATCAAAAGAGAATAAGTGACATTTAGCCATGGTGACATGTAGGAAATATGAGTGTATCAGTCACCTATCAGATTAAACCTAGATAAGAATGCAACAATATACCACTGGTATGAGGTAAAACTAAGCTGTACTACAACTACATGGAAACTTTCATTACAAACTGTCATATGTCTTTTTTTGTTGTGTTTCCTTGATGTGAACACAATCAATCTGCTGTTTAACAGGGAGTCTTCCAGTCCACTGAAAGTCAAGAAGTATGCTAATTTTGCTAACAATTAATGAAATATAAACCTTTACCATTGTTAGCTTTGCACTAGCTGAATGGTAAAATCCTCACATATCTGCTCATGACAATTTTCATCTCTTTCTTCATCAATGTTCTTTCACTACAATACCGAGCATGCATTACACAAATACATCATACAGATTCATGGGTTGAATCCCTGTCAACCAAGTCTGGCCACTCTACTGCAGGCTAATAAAAACAGCCAAATCAGTATTACTTCAACTCTTCCCTCAATAATTGAACATTGTATTGTAAAGAAAAGTGATATATCGTTCTATTTTTTTCAACCAGAGACACTAGTTTTATACCCTTTCATGTTAGGGTTATATGAATATATATGTGTGTGTGTGTGTGTGTGTGTGTGTGTGTGTGTGTGTGTGTGTGTGTGTGTGTCTGTGTGTCTGTGTGTGTGTGTGTGTGTGTGTGTGTGTGTGTGTGTGTGTGTGTGTGTGTGTGCGTGCTAATATTTGTTAGATATAATAAGGTATTTGGCTTCCTAAAAGTAATATTAGATCATTTCCTTTCTACTGCATTCACCATCTAATGGAGAAAAAAAAAGGTTCCACCCAAAAGCATTTGTAGTTCCTCCAATCTTCAAGATACATCATCAGAAAGGGGGGTTTCTAGTCTTTAAACTGAAAACTCTCACTCCAGACACTGCTGCAGCAGTGTGTTCTACAATGTTTGTCCATGAGGTTTTCTGTAAGGACTCTTATTCTGAAGGCGGTGCTAGCTGCCTGTGTTCGGTGAGAAAGTAAGACATTAGCTTAGGCTAGAGTGAACTGTTAGAGAAAACTCTCTTCATGCACAGCGTGGCTGTGTTCTCTGTGCTATTTAAAAAGGAAACATCTCGGGCATAAGCCGGGTCTTTTTTCATAGCTTGCTTAGATGATTTAGCAGGGAATGCTACAATTTGATAGCAGCCGTTTTGAGGCCTTTATATATACTGTTGACCATTTGCGTAGACAACAGTATGTTATCTATGCAGTGTCAGAAACAACATAATCACGTCTATTTCACACAGTTTGAGGCAATTGTGAGATGTTTTAGGCATGTAATTAGCACAATAATAGTTCAAGAGGAAGGCTTCCAATACATGCTAGCTACATTAGCCTAAAGTGCAAACTTTGTACAACAGATATGTTTTGGCTGACTGATTATGCTTGGGGAGAGGGTAAAATTGTGTACATTTAATTTTTTTGCCAAATTATCACTTTAAAACTCCAGTTCTCGACTGCTTCTTCATTACTTGAGCTGTACTGTTGGAGTGGAGAGCACACAACATGTGGAGAGCAGTCAGATAGAAATTGCTTATAGACACAAACACCTGCCATGTCCTATAACCCATATCAGTTTAGGGATTGCTCAGTGGTGCCTGAGTGTTGTAGTATACTCATTCAGTGTATTGAGAGCAATGACCTGTAATAACAGTGTTTCAGTGGCACCCTGAGCCTACACATCTCCTCTTTATTGCTCTCAGCTTCAAAAACCCTGCTCATCTGCCTTTGAATAAAATGAAATTTGGAGTTCTGTTTAACGGAAGAGATGCAAAGTGAATTAATAAGAAAAGAACTCCCAGGCCAAGTATTGCTCAGATGAGTCATGCAGCAGCCTGGAGCGTTTCTAATAATGGGATAGATGGACCATAATAAGCAAATCTCTCAGTGAACAGTAGTTTCCGGAGCATGTCTTCTTTTAGACTGTGCTTGAAAAGCATGAAATTGCCTGTAACTTTCAAAATAACCCACGCAGTAAATAAATAGCAAAGTATTTTTGGCAGCATATTGTGTGTAATAACAGTTAAAGGAAATACGTTTTGTGTCATATGTCCTTATATTTCTTAAATGTAATACATGACATGTTATACATAACATGATCGTATAACATGGTGTTGTTGTTATTGCCATTGACATGGTTGTCATCATCATCATTGTTGTCAGTGGAGTTTTTGTTGTTATTGCTGTTGTTATCGTCATTGTTTTTCTTCCAAAAGTTTCTTTTCCACGGTGAAGTGAATTGAGGCAAAGGGAGTTCCCAAGCTCTGGATCCTGTTTTCCCTCTTTTCCCATCTGACATCATTGTTACTGGACGCAGCTGCTCCTGCTGTGTTGAGTGGACAGCCCACTGCCGACCCTTCAGTCTACTGACCTCAGCCATTGTTTGGGCCAAGCGTAGAAACACCCTTTGACTAGCAAATCTCCATAAACGTTGGGTTGCAAATAAAAACAAAGCAGTGAATTAGAAATCTACTTTGACCTGTATTTAAATGTAAACAGTGCAAATATATTTAATGTTTTACATTAAATATATTAAATAAATGATTTAGTGTTGCAGAAGAGTTCAGACAGGAGCAATATACTGTAAGACTAGGAGCATTGTGACATGTTTAAGACACAGGTAATCATGCCTGGGTTTAAAAGGAACATCCAGGAAGGGCCTAGTCTTTTATGAGCAAGGATGGGTTGAGGCTCGCCACTTTGCCAAAAAAAGTGTCAGAACACAACCCAACAGTTTAAGCACATTTGCATTTTTTATAGGCATATGCTTTATTTCACCCTCTACCTGCACATAATATCAAATGATTTAAGGACATTTATTTACTGGATGAAAGGCACTGTAAAAAAGGATGAATGTTATTACTTCTATTTATTCATCTATATAATAGCATATGAGAAGACTTTTGGTCTTGACTGTACTTTGTGCTGCTGTAATAGCCAACTGTCCCTCTGGGATTATCTGTCTATCCATCCATCCATCCATCCATCCTTCTATCTATCTATCTGTACGTAAAGGACAAAGACAGAAACCACAACTGTAACATGCAGTCTCAGTAAAGTTGCATATGTAATCAATGTCCAGAAATGCTGTTGACTTCTCAGGGCTCAAACTCATTTAAAATGTATTAATGCACAGTAGAAACGTGTACTGTGGTTGAACGAGTCAAACTTTCAGACAAACCAATCAGTTGTTTAAGGAAATAATTTATATTGTGTTTTCTGGTCAGTAAAGAAAAGGGCCATCCAGATTGTTACCAGCATGAAGTTCAAAAACCAGGGTCTAGTAGGAGGGTGTATAAGATAATGCACATCTGTATCTTTTCACATCTGCAAAGGCACCATTGATGCTTAATAAGGACATACACATCTTGGAGCAACATATGCTACCTTCTGGACAACGTCTTTTTCAGGGGTGTCTAAGCTGATTTCTATATGACAACACCAAGCCACGTTTTGCACGTATTACAACAGCATTGCGTAATCAGAGAGTACAGTTGCTAGACTGGCCTGTCTGTCTCCCATTAAAAATATGAGGCACATTATGAAAAGCAAAACGTGTCAATGAAGACATAAAAAAATGACAAAAAAATTCCACTTTCATTCCATGTACAATTATTAAGTCCATGTACAATTATTAAGTGCTGTTAAAAGGAAAGGTGGCATAACACAGTGGTTAGGTGCTCCTGTCCCATTTTTTCTTGTTGCAGTCATGAAATTTGGTATGAGCATACATTTACTAGAAACTATGAAGTTAAAGGTAGGTGAAGCATCCAATATCACATTTTTGAACTTTTTTCAATTTGAGGTCAAACAGAATTTAAAAACTTTCTGTTTTTATTAGCATTTTTCTTTCTTTGCAAGTGAGGTTTGTGGTTAGGCATGAACAGTATCAGAGTTTCGCTCATGTGTGGAAGTACACTTGTCTGACAAGTTTTTCACGGACTGGTGTACATAGTTTATGTTGAAAACACCATGACATTTAAGGCATCTCAGTAATGACTCATTATTGAAAGCATAGTTGCAAAAAAGTCCCTGTCCTACTTCTAGCACTGTTTTCAATTGTTAGTTAGAATAACAACAGTCAACCACATTTGGAACAGTTAATACTAATAACCACTGGAAAACAAAATAATCACACAGGTGTGGAATGTATTATTCTCTGGCTGTGTCACGATCTGAATCAAATAATTATCTTTATTGAATTTAATGAATGTGACATTATCCAGCATTCCTAAAATTAATTTTAGGGCTCAAAATAGAACAATGTTAGACATTGGGATCTTTTATCAGTGTGTACTGTATTAAGAGGATGGCTCACTGGAAAGAAAAATATACAGTTTTCCCTTTACTACAAACATAGTCAATAGGCCAAGGCATGTTTGGTGTCTAAAGCTTGCTTTGTTAGTTTTGAACTGGAGCTACGAGACTAATGTAGCGAAAAAGTAATAAACATCATTTTGTTATATTAGCACTGTAGCTCCATTGCAAACAATCAAACTTCAGACACTTGTCTTGCTATTCAACCACATTTGAGACAGTGTTGATTTTTCAGTGAGCGATTCCTTTATATAGGCATACTGATGCGCTTCTTCAAGCACATGAGTACACCATTAAAACTGTACCATAGCTTCACTACAATGTTACAGAAGCTATGAAACATACCAATTCTCTTTCTCAGACTTGCATTGCAGTTTCTCCCATAACACGACTCTTGAATGTATGAGAAGAATGATAAGTATCTCAGTGATTACATATCTGTAAAATGCCATGCATTTCCGCTGCAGGCTTTGTGAATTGTTTCAGTAAACCAAGCTGATTGAGGAGAGGCCACATTCTGCCTGTCGGTGCTGTGACATGCTTGTGAACGTTAAATGTTTGGTAATCAGCAGTAGACTAAAGATGAAGATTAAGTGACCCTCATTAGTCCCACAACAGGGAAATTTCACCTCCACATATGACCCATCCATGCAGTGAAACACCACATACACACTAGTGAAGACACACACAGTAGGGGGCAGTGAGCACACTTGCCTGGAGCAGTGGGCAGTCCTATCCACAGCGCCTGGGGAGCAGGTTTACACAATGTTCCCCTTACCTGAAATATAGTTTATCTGGCAAGTTTAGTGTCTGAAATGTAATTCTTTAGTTTTATATTGGACAAAAATATAGTCAAAATTCATGCTCTAAGATGAGTGCTACTGAGTATAGTGTGTCCATTTTTATAGACAACAGTGTGTCATGAACCATATAAGTGAGCTTGTTTGAGATTATTTCACAAATAATGATATTTGAGGCATTTAGACATGCAGTTTGCACAAATGCTAATGGCTGGAGCTAGCTTAAGTGTTAGCTGCATAAGCCTTGTAGCTCCAGAGCAGAAATAAGCAAACTTCAGACACTAAAGATGTCCTGGATAATCTACACTTGGGGTAAGGGGACAATTCATTCCTCCAAATTTGGTATTTCATAAACTTCTGCTGTAAGGAAGATGATAATCTGCAAGTTCCAGTTTCAGACTTTCACACTTGATTGTTTTACTTTCAGGTAAAAAAAAGGTGTAAAGATGTAAAGATGTGGTCAGACCATAAAACCTTAACAATTCATCCAAGCACTCTTTAAGTCTGGGCCACAAAGTTTCACCTGAAGATGACATCAGCAGCTTATTGGCTTCCCCAGAGGCAATCAGGGAGAGCGGCAATGACTAAGTGGCGTTTTTGCACATTTTCATTTCAGTCACAGTCAGTCCGTAATGTGTCGGGACATTCCCACGAGTGTGAGGATGCCTCACACATGCAGATGGCTGATCTTTACAAAATTCTGCTTAAAGTTACATAGCATACTAAACAAAACAAATAAATGGTTTTAGACCTTTATGTTCAAAGCATTTGTGGAAACATAATGGGGAAAATATTCAAGCCAGGGTTTAGGATGCAATTACAGCTACTGCTATTGAACAGACAGATCAAGTAATGAGTTGGGGATTGAATAAATTTGCATGGTGATGAG
This sequence comes from Pygocentrus nattereri, assembly GCF_015220715.1. Taxonomy (NCBI): domain Eukaryota; kingdom Metazoa; phylum Chordata; class Actinopteri; order Characiformes; family Serrasalmidae; genus Pygocentrus; species Pygocentrus nattereri. The sequence continues at coordinate 11,750,595 of NC_051238.1, read as the reverse complement.
CAGATAGCTGGGTAAATGAAACGAATGTAAAATATCTACGGAGGAAACCTAAGACTTACTAACCTACCCTAAAACATACTGGAAGAAAGTAAATCTCAGTTAAAAGGTCCATATCGTACATTTGTCTTGTATTTTAGATTTTTCCCCAAAGCTTGGCTTGTAGCATGCATTTGGTTTTATGTACCAATTTAATTTGCATGACCATTTTCATGCCTTTCTTTATCCCTGAAAATTCAACAGGCTGTTTTTGTTACTTTGCATGAGCGGGCAAGGCTAAACTGATGCGCGCTAAAGTGTGGATATATGTCGATGTAAGTTTTTGGGACACCACATAAACAGTGAATTCACAATAGGCTGTTTCTGCAGCTTAGTGCAGCGTATACAGTCTGGAGAGTGAATGGTACATTTTGAAACAGCGTTCACATATTACATCAAACCCTTTTATTTGAAGAAAATGAGAAATGTTTAACATGATTCGGGCACTTTAAATCGCTTAGTTTTGGTTAAAAAATAGTACAATTTTCCACTTACCCCATAGGAAGATGATAACCAATTCATGCTTGGTGTTGCTTCTTTAGTTTAGCACTCGAGCTGCAAGGCTAGCATTGCTAGCAAACCCTGGTTTAAAAGTTAATAGTTACCCAAATTTTTTCTGTAAATACACCATAACCATGCCCAGGTTTGCATTACGATTGGGCAGACTTGTCGTTTTAATAGAAAACATTTTTTTGTCTTAATTACAGAAAGGTTTTAGGTGACTATTGACTACTAGTATTTGTTAGTCATGTTAGCCACATAGCTAACTTAAAAAAACAAAGTTTAGACACCAAACATGTCTTGGCTGATCAACTATACCTGGTGTAAACCATTCTTCCAATAGTTAACCTGTTTGTGATTGTATAACAGCAAATGTAGGTGACATCCTGTCTTTCAGTCCAGGAACCAATAGGGAACCCCATGGACGATGGGATATCCAGCTCTGTTGCAGGCTTTTCACCCACCTACATTCTCCCAGCATTCCCCCTCTGACTCATCCTTGGAGGAGCAACCCCGGCTTGCCACTTTTAGCATGCTTTCTCTCCCTCCTCTTCTTCCTCACCTTTGTAGAACGTTTTTCTTTTCAGGCACTGAGTCAATATTAATGACAGTGTAGGCGTGTGCTGCCCTCTGTGCATGGCCTTACATCACTGCATGTCCAGTGTTCTGGCCAGCATGATCAAAACCGCATCTGAATTACATGAGGTTACAGAAGTCAGTCCCAATAACAGAGTCATTATGGCACACCAGAGTCCTTTGGTTTAACATAAGAGATCAATGTAAGTTAATAATAACCTGACTAATTGCATATTAGTCAGTGGTATTACATAAGAGTCTCTTGTGTTTTATCATATGTTGCACTAATGAGGAAACAAGAGGGTAGTAGTAGTGATCCCTCATCTCACTGGTATTTAGAGCTGGGCTGGGAGAGATGGGGGGGAATGCTAGAGCATCTGCAGAGGATGTAGGAGGTATCCTTCCTCAGAGGAAGCACTGGAGGAAGCAGCAGTGTAGCCCAAGAATCCACAGAGAGGAAGTCACGAACGGGGGCTTAGGAAGCCCACATTCTAAAATAAAACTCACCAGGATTTAAAGGAATACTTCACAACTTTTCAGCTGAATGTCTGTCTGTAGCATCTCTAGAATCTGGCCGATTACACACAGACAAACATTTAGATATGTTTTCTTATATTTAGTACAGAACATGCCCTGCGATGGACAGGCGACCTGTCCAGGGTGTATCCTGCCTTCCGCCCGAAGACTGCTGGGATAGGCTCCAGCACCCCCCCGCAACCCTGACGGAGAAGCGGCTTGGAAAATGGATGGATGGATAGTACAGAACATAAAATCCATTGAGTAAAAAACATATATAATACAGGTCAATGGGCAGTTGCTTCAGTTGCTGCAGTACAAATGTAGCAGATAGAGATGCTGTTGAAAAGTTTTCCTTCAAAATACCAGAAGAAAGCACTGTGCTCTGCAAGCATCATAATCAGACACTGTAAAGACATTTTTGCAGTCGCAAAATTAGGAACATATTTTGTGTATAAAGCGTAAAAGACCAGACAACATTGTAAAATTATGTATCTGGAAGAACACAGCTGTGTTTAACAATCAGTACAGGAGAGACTGACTCGATGCAACGTATCATATAAGTGAAATTCTCAGTGTTTCTCATTCAGCTCAAGTATGCTGATAGTTGAAGTGCATTGCAAAATTATGAATATATAGTCCTTGCTAGTAAAAAGTTGGACCCCCTTTTATTGTAGCCCATCTTCTTCAAGGTTCGACGTGTTGTGCATTCAGAGATGGTGTTCTGCATTCCTTGGTTGTAACAAGTGGTTATTGGAGTTACTGTTGCCTCTCTAACACCTCGAACCAGTCTGCCCATTCTCCTCTGACTTCTCACATCAACAAGGTATTTTTGCCCACACAACTGCTCACTGGACATTTTCTCTTTTTCAGACCATTCTCTGTAACCCTAGAGATGGTTATGCGTGAAAATCCCAGATCAGCAGTTTCTGAAATACTCAGACCAGCCCATCTGGTATCAACAACCACGCCACGTTCAAAGTCACTTAAATCCCCTTTCTTCCCCCATTCTGATGCTCGGTTTACACTTCAGCAAGTTGTCTTGACCACCTCTACATGCCTAAATTCATTGAGTTGTGGCCATGTGATTGGCTGATTAGCTATTTGTGTTAACAAACAATTGAACAGGTGTACCTAATAAAGTGGCCGGTGAGTGTATGTAAAGCACATGGACTTGACTTTGGAACATGTTTACAAAAACACATTCTGCAGTCTGGAGTTTCCTCAGCAGCGTTATGCAACCTGATTTTGTGTGCATCATCTAATGAGAAATGGTGTGAGTTTGCAATCACAACTCCAAATGAGAGTTAAAATTTGGGGCAGTCATGAGTTGGAGGCTCTGTGACCGGAAGGTTGCCGGTTCAATGCCCAGCACTGACAGTCCATGACTGAGGTGTCCTTGAGCAAGACACCTAACCCCCAACTGCTCCCCGGGCGCCATGGACAGTGTGCTCACTGTCCCCTAGTGTGTGTGTGCTCACTAGTGTGTATGTGGTGTTTCACTTTACGGATGGGTTAAATGCAGAGGTGAAATTTCCCCGCTTGTAGGATTAAAAAAGTATCACTTAATAAACTTAAATAATTAAAAACGTAGTATGATAATAGTTTATGTGATTTCCTTTAAAGATTATATTTATATAAAATTTAATGACATAGTTATAACCTATAGAATGACATATGACAAAAGCTGTAAAAAATCAAAAATAGTGATGCACAATAGATTCCCACCTCTAGTCAGTTCATAGCATTACTCAATATGAATGTAACCTGTCAGATTGTGACATGAATATGTGATCTAAAGTATAAGGTCCAGCTGCTCTTATAGCTGGGAACAAATTAGGATTGAATGGGTTAACATATTAAAGATAAATTATTTCTCCAAATAAAAAGAACAATTTTCTCTAAATAGTAGCAAATTATTATTATTATTATTATTATTATTATTAAATATGATTTGATATTATTTAATGAAAATGTATTATTATTTTGAGAAAAATCACATTGTATCAAAACCTTATTAGCTTTTTTAACTTTACCCTTTAATTTTTGTGAGAATTTAATGATTTTAGAATTCAACTAAAAGAAAACATCAAAAATTACTTAGAATAAAGGTTTTAGAGACACAAAATTTTAGTCAGTTGTCATGTAACAAAAAGGAATAGTCCATTGTAATATATATGTATATATATATATATATATATATATGACTGATGGGCAGGGCTGCACAACCATTTTTATAATATAACAAATATAACAAAACTTTGTATATCATAATTTTTCAGTTGCCATAATTTGACAATGCCTGCTGCCCCTTACATTGCCTTTAAATTAAATGGTGAATGGACCAAAAGAAACGAGTAAAAAGAGTAAAGTATGTTTTAGCCATTTTATATATACACTGCTCAAAAAAATAAAGGGAACACTCAAATAACACATCCTAGATCTGAATGAATTACATATTCTCACAAAGTTGAATGTGCTGACAACAAAATCACACAAAAATCATCAATGGAAATTCATCAAATTTATTATCCAATGGAGGCCTGGATTTGGAGTCACACACAAAATTAAGGTGGAAAAACACACTACAGGCTGATCCAATTTGATGTAATGTCCTTAAAACAAGTCAAAATGAGGCTCAGTATTGTGTGTGGCCTCCACGTGCCTGTATGACCTCCCTACAACACCTGGGCATGCTCCTGATGAGGTGGCGGATGGTCTCCTGAGGGATCTCCTCCCAGACCTGGACTAAAGCATCCGCCAACTCCTGGACAGTCTGTGGTGGAATGTGGCGTTGGTGGATGGAGCGAGACATGATGTCCCAGATGTGCTCAATCGGATTCAGGTCTGGGGAACGGGCGGGCCAGTCCATAGCTTCAATGCCTTCATCTTGCAGGAACTGCTGACACACTCCAGCTACATGAGGTCTAGCATTGTCCTGCATTAGGAGGAACCCAGGGCCAACCGCACCAGCATATGGTCTCACAAGGGGTCTGAGGATCTCATCTTGGTACCTAATGGCAGTCAGGCTACCTCTGGCGAGCACATGGAGGGCTGTGTGGCCCTCCAAAGAAATGCCACCCCACACCATTACTGACCCACTGCCAAACTGGTCATGCTGAAGGATGTTGCAGGCAGCAGATCGCTCTCCACGGCGTCTCCAGACTCTGTCACGTCTGTCACATGTGCTCAGTGTGAACCTGCTTTCATCTGTGAAGAGCACAGGGCGCAAGTGGCCTTGTGTTCTCTGGCAAATGCCAAGTGTCCTGCACGATGTTGGGCTGTGAGCACAACCCCCATCTGTGGACGTCGGGCCCTCATACCATCCTCATGGAGTTGGTTTCTAACCGTTTGTGCAGACACACGCACATTTGTGGCCTGCTGGAGGTCATTTTGCAGGGCTCTGGCAGTGCTCCTCCTGTTCCTCCTTACACAAAGGCGGAGGTAGCGGTCCTGCTGCTGGGTTGTTGCCCTCCTACGGCATCCTCCACGTCTCCTGGTGTACTGGCCTGTCTCCTGGTAGCACCTCCAGCCTCTGGACACTACGCTGACAGACACAGCAAACCTTCTTGCCACAGCTCGCATTGATGTGCTATCCTGGATGAGTTGCACTACCTGAGCCACTTGTGTGGGTTGTAGAGTCCGTCTCGCTACCACGAGTGTGAAAGCACCACCAACATTCAAAAGTGACCAAAACATCAGCCGGAAAGCAGAAAGTTACTGAGAAGTGGTCTGTGGTCCCCACCTGCAGAACCACTCCTTTACTGAGTGTGTCTTGCTAACTGCCAATAATTTCCACCTGTTGCCTATTCCATTTGCACAACAGCTGTGAAATTGATTGTCAATCAGTGTTGCTTCCTAAGTGGACAGTTTGATTTAACAGAGGTTTGATTTACTTGGAGTTATATTGTGTTATTTAAGTGTTCCCTTAATTTTTTTGAGCAGTGTATATATGCCTAGTGCTAAGAATGCACCTGAGTGCATCTCCATCTAGCATGGAATAATTTTTTTGAACACGTTATTATTTAGCTATTATTTACTGTTTTCCCTGCCCAGTTCAGAGCTGTTTTAATCATCACAATGTATTTAGACAGCTCTTGGAAAATACAGGCAGGGACGCTGTCAAACAGGAAAGAAGTGATATGTTGTTGCTATTTTTTTCAGTGAGAGTCCATTCCAGCATCAACTCAAACCACAGAGTAATGCTTACTGCAGACACCTAATATCAGCCTGTCATATCCAGCAGCAGTCAACAGAGTGGACAGTCTTGACTGGATGTAGACGTTTTTGATCTAAAGGCTTAAAGGTTTATGCCCATACACTTTTGATACATACAATTTGATTCTAATACAAATAGAAATAGTGAAGTCGATGCCATGAGTTATTAACCAACAAATTATCAGCATCTGTATCATTTTTTCAAGCTTGTTGGAAAACCATCCTAGCTGGCTCCTCACGATGCCCCTTCAAGAAAATGCCAAGACTGTGCAAAGCTGCAAGCCAAAGGCAGATTCCTTTCAAAATTCTTTTGGTCTAATTTTGGTCTAAAAGTTTTTGATGTCTTCAATTAATATAAACCTCAATTTCCAAGTTATTACAGTAGGTGTAATGCAAATAAAAACAAAAAGCTGTGTATTTGAACAAAAAAAAGTCCACAGACCAGATTGTTAATATTTACATTATTTTTACTGAAACTGATGCCTGCAACATGTTACAAAAAAGTTGTGATGGGGTAATTTAATACTCGTAACATGGTGAAATGTCTAAAATCATCTTAAACAGGTGATTCAATCATGCTTAGTATAAAAAAAGCATCCAAACAAGGCCGTGTCCTTTAAAAGCAGTTTCCAGTGTAAAAGTCAAAGTAATCCAGTTTAAGAGCAAGGATGATCAGGTTTGCTGTGTCTTTTTCCTCATTTCCTCAATCTTATAAGTTATTATTTTAACTTATGTCATCTTCATTGGGCAAATGTAGCTGTGGTGATTGGAGGCATGCTTTATATGAAAGGGTGTTGCAGTGTGACAGCTGGGATAGGCTCCAGCACCCCCTGCGACCCTCAGGGAGAAGCAGCTTAGAAGATGTGTGTGTGTGTGTGTGTGTGTGTGTGTGTGTGTGTGTGTGTGTGTGTGTGTGTGTGTGTTGCAGTGTTGGTTGTGCTACTTGTTATAGTAAAGATATGATTTCTATTGTTTTGTATCACCATAGAGGAGAAGCCTTGGAATATTTAGTCTGATGACTGCATGGCTGTGGGGAATAGGTAATGGCTTGATCTAAAGATGTGTTTCTGCCTACGCCAGGCCTACAGTGCATGATCATCAAAAGATTCAAGGAATCCAGAAAAATCTCTGGGCATATAGGGGAAGTCTGATACCACAAATGAATGTACATGACCTTTGATCTTTAACACAGCACCGCATTAAAACCATCATGCTTCTGTGAAGATTATCACCACATGGGCTCACAAAAAACTTTAACAAACTGTTATGAAACTACATCCACGAATGCATGTTAAGACTATACAATGCACAGTGCATGCCATATGTCAAAAATATCCAGAAACACCGCCCACTTCTCTGGGTTCAAGTTCATCTGAAATGAACTGACACACAGTGGAAACGTGTATTGTGGTGTTGTGTATTGTGGTCTTATGAATTAACCATTTATATTACTGGCCCTGCGATGGACAGGCGACCTGTCCATGGTGTATGCTGCTGCTGTCCAGACCTGTCTCCCAGTGAAAATGTGTGGCAAATTATGAAGCAAAATATACAACAATAAAGGGCCTGTACAGTTGTACAGTACAGCTGAGGACCTGCAAAAAATATTCCACTTTCCCAACTGGATCAATTAATATATTCAGGGGCCCGTTGATTATTAAGTTTTTAAAAGGAGAAATGATGTAACAAGTAGAAAACATTCTCCTGTCTTTTTGGAATGTGATGCAGGCATCAAATTGGGAATAAGTGTATATTTACAAAAAAGTAAAGTTCATCATCGAATATTGCACTTATGTGCTTTTTTTCATTTAATACAGAATTTACTAATCACTGCTTTCTGTTTTTATTAGTAGTTCTTATACTGGCTCAACTATTTTGCAGTTGAGGTTTATAGTAAAAATACATCGAAACCTAGAAAAAAAGGAAAAAAACAAAACACTAGGCAAGCAACACTAGCTACGGTCTATGCTACCTCTTTTGTTGAGAAGTTTATTAAGAATTTTATTTCATTATTATTATTATTTTATTTTAATTAATATGTATATACATCCTTTCATGCTCCACAGATCAAGAATACGTTTCTGTATACCTGTGTTCTTTTTGCAAGATCATTTCAAAACTAGGCGTATATGTGCTGTTGATTTATTTATAAGAATTTAATATGCATGTTTTAATCATTATTGTATGCTACCATGCTTCAAAGATTTCATTCTATCATGAAAGAGTGGTTCTTTATGACCTTTAACTTTTCAACCAGTAAGACGTGCAAATGCGACCTATATTTTTTAAAGCTTTTGCAAATATTTGCAAATCTGGGATCAGTTTATTCCTTTTGTATAGCACTGACTGGAACTGCATAAGCTGCATCCAAAACCACATATGACTATGCTACACATACTGCGCTAATGAATGGACTTGTATGGTGATGTACTATTTTTGACATACTATTTAGTACGGTAGCATGTGGCAGGAAGCCTGAAACATGACTTATATTTTGAAAGCAAAATGAATTATAATTATTAATAATAATTTTATTTATAATATAATTTATAATTATTTTCATTTCTATTGCAGCATGTTCAAGAAATGTTCTACATGTTAATTCTGGGACATTGTTCTCCAGCAGTAATTCTCTGTTTATTCTGACAATGACTCTTATTGTGAAGTCAGGGCTAGTCTTCCTTGGCTTTGTTTACTTGTTGCAACAGGAAGAACTGTGTCAGGCGGAGCTTGTAGGTGACAGTGTCCAGATGTGAGCTGAGTCTGTTACTAGCTATTAGCCTAAAGCTTTGCTTACTGTATGGCATGGCTGTGGCCAATGGCAGCTTTTAATATGTGACTTGTGCATAATGACTTGTGCATAAGCTGATACACTTCCCATACCCACATTCACTATATATCAGTATAACACCCAAAATCAATTAAGGAAACAAAAAAAATCATAACATTTTAAAGATATCAAATTTTCATCAGGTGTCTCAAAGTAAGAGTGCCACTCTAAGATCAGGTTTCTTCACTCCATATAATCCTACTCAGTGCTATGTAAAAGGAATGAACTATTTCCAGATCAGCCTTCTCATCCTAGTGAAGTGTACAGCAGGAGATGAGTGTGATTACCTGGCGCTCT